>NW_015505276.1:1927712-1963662 GCF_001515645.1 Sinocyclocheilus grahami | reverse complement strand
ATGTGTGTGTGTGTGTGTGTGTGTGTGTGTGTGTGTGTTCATAGTAGCAAGATTGTGTTTAGTTTTAACTATTTCTTCCATTTTGTATCTTTGGGTAAGAAGAAGCACTTCGTCCGGTACTTAGTGTCTTTCATTCCAATAAAAATGAGAAAACATTTCTGGAATCTGCATCTGAAGTGGCATTTAGATGTATTTAAATTAAACAGTTTAATGTAGCTCAGAGGGGACATGGATGCATTTTAACTTGCAGTTACAGATGCATAAATAGATCTAATGTTTTGTTTTTAACATAAAACGTTGAATACTGATATTTGAAATTATTTAAAACATGAAAAAAATTTGCGAATTTTGAAATTAAAACCGCCAGTAGGTGACAGCAAGTGACTGTTAATGAGTGAGTCATTGAGATTCAACAGATTCATTCAAACGACTGATTCATTTAGAAACAAAGCTTTTTGACTGTGTTAATGAGTGAATCACTGAATCATTAAATCAACCGATTCGTTCAAAAAGCTGATTCATTCAATAAGTAACGCAAAACAGTATTGTGATCTTTGTTTGGAGCTATTTTCGTAGGTAAAATTTAGCAAAAACAGGCAATATTGTCACTTAATGCTAACTTTATTAAACTTGTATAAAAGTATTATTACATTTGTTATCATGCGGATAGCCTATCTGGGGGGCAAAACTGCACTCTTTGTGTGATATTAAATTATATAAATATAAAAAGCTTACAGAAGCATTTTTTGCCGTCTACAATTTAGAATGCCTTGAATTTTGAATTTTAAGACGAATAAATCACGTGTGTGCACTCTGTGTGTGTGATTTGGTGATATAGCCTAACTTTACTCGATAATGTCAGATCGCACATCATTACAACACTTACCATATTATCGCAGAAGATGGTATATCTGTCACGAATTCGGTTCATGGACTTCCGTTTATTCACCACCAGATGTCACCCTTTCCATTACATTGACTCTCGCACTACGCAAACTGTTGCATAGCACCCCAGACTACATATCCCATCATTCTTTGCACAATTTGCACACTGCCCTGATTGCACTCATTGCACACAGCTGTTTCTAATTACCTCATTCACTATATAACACCCACTCTAACCACCTTTCTCTGCTGAGTATTGTTTAGCCTGTACCCCTTTCCGAGTCTCCGTGTTTTCCTTGTTTTGCCTTGCCTTGCCTGTTTTTGCGGTTTTTGATCTTTGCCTGTTTTCTTGGATTTCTCCCTCTTGTCTCGCCCCTGTAATTCTGTCTGCTTATCGGTGACCTACGCTAGCCCTGTGACTATTCTTGTGTTTTGCCCGGCATATACCTGTTTGCCAGTGTTTTGACCCTGCCTGTTTACCACGTCTCTTAAATAAAGCCTGCAGATGGATCCACAAGTCTCACGTCTTGTCAGCCCCGTTACAATATCGCACACCCAAGCTGACTGGAAAATGAATCATCCGTGGTTGTGTGAGCACTTGTTTGCACATGAGCAAAGGTGTTTTTAGGAGTCTAACTTGCAGACCCCAGACCACTGATTCGTTAAACCTGCTTTCTTGCAGTCGGTGTTCTACTGACTTTATTTAGTAGTAAGTAACGAATATGCTTCGGGGAAATGTATCGGAGTAAAAGTATACATTTTAATTAGGAAATGTAGTGGAGTAAAAGTAAAAGTTGACAGAAATATAAAAACTCAAGTAAAGTACAGATACTCCCAAAAAATACTTAAGTACTGTAACGAAGTATTGTTACTTCGTTACATTACACCACTGCTTGAGAGCCGCTGAATCTGGACGGTGAATGAACACTGGTAAGCTTTAAAAGCTAGGGGGGTTAATTAACTCACCCATCCTATACACATATGAGATTCATTAGATATAAACACAACATAAACATTACTTTACAACTTGCATCTGCATAAAATGATGCAAATGTATAAATGTACTTCAGCCACCTTACATGGTAGCCAGAATGTATGTCACATTTAAACAATACAATAGTAATACAATACAATAGTGTACTCATTGTAATAATCAGTGTTATTTTAGCATTATTTATCTACTTTTATTAATATTTTGAATAAGCTTTTATTTGTGCATTTTCAGTGTTTATTTTAACTTTATTTGTTTTCATTTTATTTTTAATTGTAGTTATTTTGCTATGTGTTTTTGTCATCTTTATTACTTTAATTTTATATTTCTATTTAGTTAAAAAAGTTTTGGTTGTAATAATCTTAGTACTCCAGTACAACCTTGTCGTGTCCAAGTCCAAAGCCTTAACCAACTGAGTTTGAGTAGAGATAATTATTAATGTCTTTTTTATCTTTTTTAATCTTTTTTAATCTTTATTTATTTATTTATTTAATCTTTCATGTTAGACATGCAAATTTCCAAAATGTCAGAGTCAGTGTCTGAGATCATTCATAATTGCAGTCCATACCCCATCTCTAGATTTAAGGTTTTCATCCCATATTTATATTTTATTTCAGTTACTTAAGACACATTCTAATAGTTTTAGTTTTATTTAACAATAACAACACTGGTAATAATATTCCATGAGTTCAGGTTTTCATGTCAACAGCTTTCACGTTTCGTTAAATGCTGATACATATTTCAATTTACATATAAAATGTTTTAATATTTGTAACATTGCAATAGTTACACATATTAGTAACATTGGCTAAAGTAAATTTAATGACTAATTAAATCTAACCAGTAAAACTGACTAAATAATTAACATGACTTGATTAAATATTGTATTGAGTGCATATTTGGAAGACTTTTTTTTATCAAAAAAGAACTATTAAACCAATGTGAAAAACCACCACGTATTGCATCACTACATCCTGACATCCTCATTGGCAAGATCTTGCACTAATGATTCATTTGGAAGCCTGTTTGTTTGGAGGTTGTCTTATCTTGGCGACAGAAGGAGTTTGTGGATTGCTCATTCTTCAGAATGAACGCCACATAATTTGATAGCATGATCATAAAATGAAGAGATTGCTAATTAGCGAGATATTTATGTTGCATACAGTATCACATAGATGAGTTAATTTGATCATTTTTCACTGAATATCAAATTTCAAAAAATGGCTTAAAGAGTACAGAGTGCGCAGAGCTCAAGTACAAGTATTCGGCGGCCAAAGAAGCAGGTCAGGATCATGCCACTGAAGAAGTGCTACGACACATTAGCCACACTTACTAGATCATTTAACATGGGCCATTTATCTCTCGAGGTGTCTGGTGTTGTTTTGCAGGTGCAAGAATGATAACTTTAAAGGGTAAGTTGTTAGAGCTCTTGACCCTGTTTATGGATTTGACTCGTTGGAGTTTTATAGGCCTCCAGGGATTGAGCGCAGAGCTTTTTCTCTTCTCCCGTGTGTCTTTTCCTCTTAGTTCTCCGAATAAAACAGCAAAGAGAACTGAGCCTCAGTAGATCAGCCTGAAGGTGGGCTTCTTATTTGTGTTTTGAAGATTTCTTTGAATCGGTTCGAGGGAAACAGAGTAATGCAAGGGCTGACACAGTAACGTCTATTTAATTGCCTTTTTTAATGTGAACACATCATGTTTGTTGTCAAAAGAGACTTTTAATCTTCCTACTGAGTTGGTCGGACGATGTTGTGAATGGAGACAAACAGTGCGCTGTTGTGTGATTGCGTTGGTGTGGTCTTGCTAATGACGCTTGTGTCACATCCTCCATACTATTAAGTCGTCTGCATATTATTGAGGCAAGTAATGATGCAGTATCAATAACAGTGTTTTCTCAGGGGAGGCAACAGAGGCAGCGCCTTTTCAAAAAAGTTTAGATGAGAAAATAATTAGTACAAAAATAAAACAAACTAATATTATGAAGAACATAAGATGGCGTAGTCAGTGTTGTCTTTGGGGGAGACTGTCATCTTGCACCCTGTCACAACTAATTCAACACTGTTCGACATGGACACCAGCGGAAAAGGGTTCAGAGGGAGGCAGCGTCTCTTTTGCCTCCCTTGAGCTCATTTTGTTCCCATCGTGATCATAAAATGTGGCGTGAATTTGAAAAGGGTAATGCAAACAGGATCAAAGAGACAGTGAGATTATGTAAAGATAAGTAATGTGTAAGTGTGAAATGAATGGAATGTTTTCAGACATTTAACTGCATGTTAATTGCAAATAATTAAAATGCTTTACAGTTTAAATTTATATGAAATGCAATTAATAGATTGCTTTTTTGACACTTAAGTAGGGCATACGTACATCTTTATGTCAGGGTTTTGCCCTGACACTCTGGTTGTCTTGTGTTTTGTTTCTTGTGTCTGTTGTCTTGTCAGCACATGGCCTAGTTGTTTGTTTTTCTCAGCCATGTGCTTTAGCCCCTCCTCCTGGTTTCCTCATTACCACACCCTCTTGTTAGCCCTCATTGAGTCCTTGTTAGTGTAATTGCGCTCACCTGTTCCTTGTGTGATTTCCTCCCTATTTATAGTGCCACTTGCCCTATTGTCTTTGCTGGTTTGTGGTCATTCTTTCCCTCGCTGTCTCTGTCTCTGTCTCTGTCTCTGTCTCTGTCTCTGTCTCTGTCTCTGTCTCTGTCTCTGTCTCTGTCTCTGTCTCTGTCTCTGTCTCTGTCTCTGTCTCTGTCTCTGTCTCTGTCTCTGTCTCTGTCTCTGTCTCTGTCTCTGTCTCTGTCTCTGTCTCTGTCTCTGTCTCTGTCTCTGTCTCTGTCTCTGTCTCTGTCTCTGTCTCTGTCTGTGGCTGATTATGTGTTCCTGTCTTCCTGTTGGTTTGTTCTTGTGCTCTAGTCTTGCCCTAGTCTTGTCTCTTGTAATTCTATGTTTTTGTCTTGCTCCTTGTTTTTGGATGCGGTCTGTTTTTGACCTTTTTGCCTTTAATTTAGTATTCATTTAGTTCTCTTAGTCCTTAGTTACTTTAATAATAATATTTAATCCTTTTTGTTTATTCTCTTGCCTGTCTTGGAGTAATTTGTGTTTCTGTGGAGCTATGCTTTGTCTTGTTGTGGTGTTAGACTTCCTGTCCACTGGTTCCCGTGTCTGGGGTGCTTCAGAGTTTATGGTCAACAAGTATCTGAGCTCAGCTCTCTGGTGCCTTGCTCTGGTCTCTCTCCCGGCCTGGTCTTGCCACCTCTGCTATAGTATTCTGCCAGTTGATGTCTGAGGCTGTTCCAGTGGCCTTCCCTAGCTATCGGTTTATTGTGTTCCTGTTGTGGTATCACCTGTGCACCTCACAACCCTTTTGTATTGATCTGTTTTGTCAATAAACCCTTGTTACACTCACTGCAATTGGGTCCTCCTTCCAGATCCCTGACACTTTGTCATTTCATAATTACTATTGTCTTTGAAATATGGTTAAAGTGTACTGCTGAATGTACTGACAAGCATTTATAGTTAACTTACTTTAATGTCATTTCTAATTAACCTTTTATGTCATTTATTTAAATGTATTTGTAATTACACATTTGTAACAATGAAGTTGCTATTTAGTATATTAAGTTTAAATGTAATATTGAACAACACACTACAGTTAAAATTACAGTACTTTGCATGTGCTTGTTCGTTAACACATCAAACTAAGTGTACTTATTTAAAACATAAAAAAGATTAAAACATTATAGTTGAAAATGTACTTTACATTTTTAACTTTTCAGATTTGAAGTACACTAAGTGCATGGCCAATACAATTAAGCAAATTGTTGGATATATTTTGCTGCCTATCATAGCTTATAATATCATCGGTCGGTTAAAAAGGGTGTCTGGCGAAGCAGTTAGGAGTAAATTAACAGTTCAAAACAAACATATAGCACAGGTTAAACAGTTTGATTCATGAATTGATGACGCGTGCAAATCTCATGCAAATATCACTCAAAAACAAACAAAAAAAAACTCATGAAGCCTTAAATGAACTCACTGAATTGAACATACGACTGAATTGAACATACGACTGAACTGTTAGGTCCATGTCAATGCATCGTTACTACAACTCATTAATTTGCTCTTGCTTGATGATTATACCTCTAGGTGGGTCATAGCATGAACAAATTTTGGAACCCCAACCTAGATGTCTTAATACAAAATAATCTTGACTGACTGAGCAGCAAGGCAGCTCTCTTAGTTTAGACACACCCTACAGCACTGCCGTTCATGTCCACTTTCCAATTAGGAAACTTGTATTTACGATAATTCCGAAAGCACGTGAAGACAGCATAAATACGCAAGAAAAAGTGTCTAAACATCTAGAAACAATCAAAAGAGGGACCAGACGGCAACAATGAAAAGAACTCAAAGCTAGACATGACAAAACTTCAAAATAAAAGACTAGACCAAGACGATTAAAGACTACAGGAATTATTACGTATAATTGACCTAATGATTGAATACTTAACCTTAAAAATATAGTATGGAAGCTTTATAGTATGGCGGTTTTAATCTATAGATTTATTTTCATATAAATATTTCAGGGAAGAAATATAAAGAGAGCTCTTTTGAATTCTATAGAGCTGCAACCTGATAGAACAAACCTTATCTCTGTTTGTTTCTTGACAAGTGTCTCTCTTGTAAACAGCAGTCTTTTGTTTGTATTGTATTTCCAGTGAAATGATCTTATGGCAATCACTTTCTTTTCATCTGCCCCAGGAGGTTTCTCAAGTGCGTGTTTGTGCCTCTCAGAGTTGATTATGTCATAGCTGAAATTAACTAGTGTTTAATGAGCAAAATATGCAGAGATATGAGCTGGTCTGAAGCACTAACACATCATCTTGTGAAAAAAGGCGCAGTCATTAACTCAGCAGGTTGAGTGTGATTGTTCCTACGCAGCACTATCCAGTTACACACATGCCATTTTATGTCAAAAACTAGACCTCGACAATATAATCCTGCTCATGCGGCTATTTGCCTGAAAGATCCCACTGAGTTCCAAGGTAAAGATGAATTACATGCACAAATATGAAACTGTTTAAAGAGGCTAGCCTGAGGTTCTTTGCCAGCTTGTTAGTTTTCTGTTTCAATATTTTTAACAGCCCATTCTCAATTTTAGTATATATACACTTTTCTCCTGATAGTCTCCCTACACTTCTTATCCTAGGACTGTATCAAGAATCTCAATACAGTATTTAATGCTAAAGTTATTTTTGTATCTGCCCGCTGAATAGAAAGAATTCAAGAAATTCACCATTACATCACTTGCACACCAATGGATCCTCTGCAGTGAATGGGTGCCATCAGAACGAGAGTCCAAACAGCTGATAAAAACATCAGAATAATTTGGTAAGTAATTCACAAAAGTCCATCAATTAATGTATTGTGAAGTGAAAAGCTGTGTATTTGTATTTGTAGACCATTGCTTCTGGCCAAAAGACCAGTCCTCTATCCATAATATTGATTCCTCCAATGAAAAAAAGCTGTCTCGTCTGAATCAGGAGAGAAATATGCACAGGTCAAGCACCATTTACATGCCAAAACAACAAATATGTGGGTGAATATTGATGTGAGAGGAAAACAAGGGGTGAACTTTTTCACTGGAGGAAGCTTTATTTTGGATTATGGCATTTTGGCCAGAATCGAAGGTTTAAACAATTAAAATGTCGATGTATCTGTTTCTTACAAACCCTCCAATGAAAAAAAGCTGTCTCGTCTGAATCAGGAGAGAAATATGCACAGGTCAAGCACCATTTACATGCCAAAACAACAAATATGTGGGTGAATATTGATGTGAGAGGAAAACAGGGGGTGAACTTTTTCACTGGAGGAAGCTTTATTTTGGATTATGGCATTTTGGCCAGAATCGAAGGTTTAAACAATTAAAATGTCGATGTATCTGTTTCTTACAAACACAGCTTTTTACTTCACAAGACATTAACAGATGGACTGGAGTCATGTGGATTACTTGTGGATTACTGTGGTCTTTTTATCAGCTGTTTGGACTCT
The DNA here is from genome assembly GCF_001515645.1 of Sinocyclocheilus grahami. Taxonomy (NCBI): domain Eukaryota; kingdom Metazoa; phylum Chordata; class Actinopteri; order Cypriniformes; family Cyprinidae; genus Sinocyclocheilus; species Sinocyclocheilus grahami. The sequence continues at coordinate 1,955,739 of NW_015505276.1, read as the reverse complement.
CATTCTGACGGCACCCATTCACTGCAGAGGATCCACTGCTGAGCAAGTGATGTAATGGTAAATTTCTCCAAATCTGCCAAATCTGTTCTGATGAAGAAACAAACTGTTCTACATCTTGGATGGTCTGAAGGTGAGAACAGTACATTTTCAGCAACTATTTTTGGTCCCACTTTATATTAAGTGTCTTTAAATAATATGTACTTAATAATAAAATAATGAATTGTTAGGTACAATGTATCTGTTGTGTTCATGTTGAATTGCAAAGCACTTTTGCTGCTACTGAGATGGGATATGGGTAAGGTTAGGGGTAGGTTTTGTAGTCTGGTTAAGTTTAAGGGGTAGAGGTACTGTCGACATTGTAATTATAGATGTTACTATAATTAGTAACTACAGAAATCAAAATGTAAGTACATAGCAGTTAAGTACACTTAATATAAAGTGGGTCCCATTTTTTCTGTCTTCCTTTAAGGCCTATTCACACCAAATACGAGATGAAAATGTGAGACAAATCACACCCGAAAGGTCTATTCACACCAAGGCTGACACAAATATTCATCTGGCAAGATAAAGAGCTCTTCTACAATATCAAAAGTCACAAGTCCCAATAACATTAGACCTCTACAGCTGCCAAAATGAAAGCATTATCACTTGGTAATAAACATGTCTAGTGTTATTAACAAATTCACATAATTTGTAGTTATAATCATTTAATTCTCGTCTGTGTGATTTCTTAAGACTATTGCACTGCCTGTGTATTGTGTACATGCCAAACACAGCTAAACTTAGTTTGTATCCTTCGCAGGATAATATATTACAAGGCAGAGTAATTTAAACACACTAAGTATAATGTACTAATAAAAACTTTTTCACATATTAATTATTGTAAAAACCGCAGGTTCACAGTCTTGACAGCTTCCACGGATTACAAGTACTTTTCAAGCGCTCATAAATTGTGAGGTATATATTATTGAGCACTATTGCAAAAATACATAGACATATGTGTGGTGTCGTCATATGCATGCACATGCATAATATGTGCACACATTATCAGACTTTAAAATGAGACAGGGTTTATTTTTTTAGGAGGTGTGTAAATACAAGCAGCTTAACATCCAGTGCTGCTGTTCTGGAGTTGTTTACCAGCGACAGTAAAATGTTGTCAGCTCCTACAGCATGCTGGATTGTGCAGCAGCAATGGCAATCAGATAAATGAACTTTTTTTGCATTCGTTGTAAATATGAAATAACTGTTTCCATTCCAAAAGTTTCCTCCCTATGAATATATGCATTGAATGTGAATGCATAATGCATAATGCTAGGCATTTCAGCAGGGTGAATTAATCATTCAAAAATTAAAGTCTTTTTTTTCAGGTTGTACTTTCAAACAAACATGTTTACTGCTTTAAGGCCTGTTCACAAATGTTTAGTGCAATAAAAAAATGTATGAATGGCTTTTAATTTGTCTGTTCAGTTATGAAAATAGCTGTTTACACTGTGCATAAGACTGGACAACCAATGAGATTTTAATATTTTGTAATTTTCTCAAAATTACCTTTTATTTTTAGATTTTCAGTTTTCATTTTAATTTGAATATAGGTTTGATAATAATTTTGTTATTGCCTTAATAATATTTCTATTTTGCTAACAACTTAAACTAATTTTGTTTCAGTCAGTTGCCAAGGCAACATTTCTAAATTTCCTTTAATTTTTTGTGATGTTTTTCATCTTATATTTTATTTCAGCTTTTATTTTAATTAAAGGAAACTATTTTCAGTTTTAGTTAATAACAAAACGGAGTTTCACAGTGCTGCCTTTGCATACCACTGTACAGTATTTCTAAATTAAGTGAATTTGCATCTTCATCAGCCTATATGATGCATTGGTCTGAACAGACAAATAGCTTACTAATATTGGGTCAAATTTTCATGATGAACAGGCCTAGATTATGAACATGTTGAGGGATTCACTTTATATTAGCACCATATTAGTTATCAGCTAATGTCAGTGTTTATTTCACTAGTCACAATCACTAGTCCCTTATTTTTAGACTTAGATAACTTTTGCTGTCATCTAATACTAAGAACTCAACCTAAGTGTTCTAAATACATTTCTTAAAAACACTAATAATTGTATAACACGTTTAAATGTAATCTTCATCAAATCTCAAAATGAATATCCATTTTAATTAATGTATGGCCTACATTCTAATAGAATTCACTTGTGAGATTTAAAAATTGATTTTATTTATTTATTTTTTAGTTTAATATCCACTATCATAATATCCATTATCAGTTATTGTTCATAATGCAAACATAATTATCATACTAATAGGTAGAATTGTTAAATGATCTACTTGTCTGTCCAGAAATAGTCAGATAGACACCCACAGTATGGTTGATATCCTCTATCCACCCGGCCGATCCATTTCATATTTCAGATTGCAGAAAGAACACTCGCCTTGCAACTCTCAGTCTTCGAGCATAAATCAAGAGTGATTCTGCACTTCCTGTGCAAGTGCTGTAAATCCCCCACTAACGGCGCATTCTCCCCTTTGATGGATGAGGCAAGGGGGTCTGTTGATTGCCAACGTAACCAGAGCTCGGGCTGGAGACTTTGGAGAGCCAGGCAGCTGAGAGAGAGGCATAATTTTAGCCCTCTTTTGTGATCCTTATTTGCACAGAGTGAAGAAGACCAGGAGGTACAAACAGATGATAAATAAAGGTTGAGAAATTCAAGCATCAGACATACAGAGCTGCTCATGATGAATACTGGGTTGAGATAAATATGCTGACAAAGGTTAATGATCAAAATGCACTTCTCTGACAAGGTGAAAATATTGTATTGCCATCTACAATATTGATCAAATGCATAAAGCCTCAGACAAATGACGACCTCTTTTGTATTCTTTTATTTACGGAAGTCTTATTTCCTAAAATCATGGCTTGTATCCAAAAAGGCTGCAGGTTCAAAACTGGACTAACACCATTGTGCCCCTGTCTGAGCAAGGCACTTAATCTCAGGTTACTCAAGGAGGTCTGTCCCTTTAAAGAGGTGTTCATGCTGACAACGATTTTCAGCAACAAAACGATCAGTAGTCATTCGCTTTCTATGTGAGTATGTGAGCAGATTTTAGACCATGTAAACAACTTTCCTTTGAAATGATACATTCCTCTTAATGTTTAACCCTTTCTCTAAAAGCACCTGGCAACATTTTGATAATACTCACTTTACAGATTCAGTTTGACTTTAAAATGGATAAAATCAAGTCCCACCATCAAGTAAAATCAAGTTTTTTATTTAATTTTTTATATTGAATATCATTTTACTCAGAAATGTAAGTGTATTATAGAAATGCATTACAGAAGTGCAATGGGTTGTGAAGAGTCCCAGATGGAGATGTAGAGTTTGTTTCTTCATTGGAACATATTTGGAAAAATGTAGCATTACATCACTTGCTCAGCAGTGGATCCTCTGCTGTGAATGGGTGCCGTCAGAATGAGAGTTCACACAGCTGATAAAAACATCATAATAATCCACAAGTAATTCACACAACTCCAGTCCATCAATTAACATATTTTGAAGCGAAAAGCTCAGATCCATCATTAACACTAACATTAACACTGTTACTTCCCGCAAAAATACAAGTCTTTATCAATAAAGTCATCTCGTCTGAATCAGTAGAGAAATATGCACGGATAAAGCACCATTTACAAGTGAAAACAGTCAAAAGTGGATTTTGAGCCAATCAGACCAAAATCAAGCAAAAAGAAATGTATTAAAATTTTTTAAGAAAATTATTTTCCAAATGTTTAAACTGCTTCACTTGGTGAGTTTCCACTGTATCTTGTTTTTCTACTGTATACAGTATCTTGTATATTGCTTTTAGTTTAAAAGAGCATTATTGAAAAATGTTGAAACATATCTTGGTAAACATTACTAGAATCTTACTTATGATGCTGTGGAGATACACAAGACAAAAAGGGTGGAGCAACACTGGCATAGGGCAACAGCGCACCACATTAAAATAAATGATCATTCATGTTTTCATAACCGCTGGCCAAATTCAAAAACTAAACTAAAATTAAATAAGCTTTGAGAGCAAGGGGGCCCCCTGGTGTTTCGGGGGCCCTTCGCAGCTTGCGTATTTTGCGTAGAGGGAGGATCGGCTCTGAATGTTATATTGTCAAAATACATTTATGTCTTTGATTTTATAGAACCAGAATCTCCTGATGTGGGGCTGACGTGAGAATAACTGACTCACTGATATTCTAGCAACGTCAACATCAAGGGTTTGATTCTCAGTGGAAATCATGAACTGATAAACATATATAAATTGAATGCAACGTAAAGCATCATTCATCCTTTGTTTAATTATTTGTTTATCATCTTTTAGGAGTGGTAGTTACTTGCTTTTCAGTGTAAAATATTCTCTATGGCTCTGTTCAAAATGTGCCAGCTGAATTTTTTATATAATAAAGAAATTTTAAAAAATGAAAAGTCCTTCAGTCTGTAAGGAATGTGTATTAATTTAGAACCTGAATGAATGTATTTAGAAAGTTGGTCATTCAAAACCTTGGCAGATACAGAAAATGGTAGTACTTAAGGTTTCATTGTTATTTCAAAAAACGATTAACCCCAACCTAAAATGTAAATGTGCAGTCAGGACTAGAAAATGTGTCCCGTGTCCCATACTCCATTCTGCTGACACTGTTCTGTGCTTAAGGTGAATAAACGTACCCCAAGTCGTCATTATCTCGGGCTTGCTTGTGATAAGATAAAGCGGCCCATATAGACTGGTTCAAATGTGACGTCTCTTGTGGGTTATTATGCTACATATGCCAAAAGCCGGACATTTAGCGAAAGTATATATGTGAGCACACAGAACAGTTCCCAAGCGACTGTTTTGCAAGCCAATCTACAGTCGTCCTGAGGGGAGACGGACTCAACACTGTTCTCTGTTGAGCTGCTAATCACGGGACACTGTCTAATAATTGACTCAGCGCAGAAGGAGGGGTGGCCCGGGCCACCCTGAGGCTTATAAGCTCACTGCTAATAAACACAGCCTGTCATCCCTTTCTTCAGCTCATGGAAAGTTAAAATGAGCAGACAAATTGGCGTTTTCACGCAGTCCCCTAATGACGCACTCATGAATGCACTTATTATGTCACATTTGGGATTCTCTTTGGTCGGAGGGCTGCTGTGATCAGCAGAGACTGTTTAACTCGAGCAGACATGGGACAGAGCTGCAGTGGAATGTCTGGCCCTTGTCCTGAATGCAGGGAAAGCTGTGGGGACAACTGTCACCGGGACGAGCCCTGTGTGGATCGCTGCTGTAACCTGTGCTGTCAGTTCTGTCTGGACGGCTGCTGTCTCATCTGCCCAGACGACTGCAGCTACACGCTGTGTTACACGTGCACCACGATTGCCGACTCCTGCGCTGACTTTCTGACCACCCAGCAGCCCAGATCTACACAGAAACCAAGAGAAAGTAGGTGGAGTAACAAATGAGTAGTGCACATGTGTTAGGTCCACCATGAGTATATTAACTAGTACATTGCTGTGGCTCCAATGTTAGAATTTGATGGCATATTCCAAGCTATTGGTAACACTTTACATTATTTATTTACATTATCACCTGTGTGAAGAAGAAATGCACTTTATTGTATTGAATGTGCACTTGTACTGTACTTCAAATCTTAAAAGTGCATGAAAACTGTACATGCAGATAATACAAATCTTATGATTTCAGAGAGTATGATTTCATTATGTTTCTTTTAAAATGCGCACTTTATAATAATGTCAAATTACAAGTCTAAATCATTTTAAATGATTGTTTTAATAATCTTTTGTCATACTTTAAAGTACACTTGTTTTTATGTGTTGCCCAACATAAAGCAAAAGCAAAGAACTTGATTGTAATTTCAACTGTAGTGTATTATTTGAAAATATCTTTAAAAGTTAATATATTTGGTAACAATTATTTTGATAGTCCACTTTAGACATTCTGCTAGCTATAAGTAACTTTGCAAGTGCATGTCAACTTATTCTTCTATTCTTCTAACCCTAAACTAACAGTATGAGAATTAGTTCACAAGTAGTTGCAAAGTTACTTATAGTTAGCAGAAGTGGGTTATTGAAAATAAAGTGGAACTAAATTGCAAACTTCATCGTTACTAATGTGTGCTTACAAAAATATTTAAATACATGACATACAAGTTTCAATAACAATGGCATTCAAATATATCTTAGTTTACCATAAAAGCTTATCAGTACATTCAGCAGTACATGTTAACCTATATATCGAGGGGTGAGAACCAGAAAGGCATAAGTGACATTTCACCAACTTTACAGGAGAGCCAAAACAAAAAATGTTACCATAGTTTGATCTGACTTGGTGTACTGATTTCAATTGTTAATAATAAAATTGACAGTACTTTTGCCAGTAGAAAGAGCTCATTAAGAGCTTTCATTTGATATACATATATCTCAATTTCACCAAAAATGTCACTTACACCCTTCTGGTTCTCACCCCTCGATATAGCAATTGATCAAAGGTGACAGTAGACATTTATGTTGCCAAAAAAGAGAGAGAAAGAAAGAGATGTTTCAACTGTAGTGTATTATTTGAAAATATCTTTAAAAGTTAATATATTTGGTAACAATTATTTTGATAGTCCACTTTAGACATTCTGCTAGCTATAAGTAACTTTGCAAGTGCATGTCAACTTATTCTTCTATTCTTCTAACCCTAAACTAACAGTATGAGAATTAGTTCACAAGTAGTTGCAAAGTTACTTATAGTTAGCAGAAGTGGGTTATTGAAAATAAAGTGGAACTAAATTGCAAACTTCATCGTTACTAATGTGTGCTTACAAAAATATTTAAATACATGACATACAAGTTTCAATAACAATGGCATTAAAATATATCTTAGTTTACCATAAAAGCTTATCAGTACATTCAGCAGTACATGTTAACCTATATATCGAGGGGTGAGAACCAGAAAGGCATAAGTGACATTTCACCAACTTTACAGGAGAGCCAAAACAAAAAATGTTCCCATAGTTTGATCTGACTTGGTGTACTGATTTCAATTGTTAATAATAAAACTGACAGTACTTTTGCCAGTAGAAAGAGCTCATTAAGAGCTTTCATTTGATATACATATATCTCAATTTCACCAAAAATGTCACTTACACCCTTCTGGTTCTCACCCCTCGATATAGCAATTGATCAAAGGTGACAGTAGACATTTATGTTGCCAAAAAAGAGAGAGAAAGAAAGAGATGCCAAATAAACGCAGTTCTTTGTCACAGAATTGATAAAAAAAAAAGCATGAGTAATATAAGAATTATTAAAATTTTACGTAATGTTTTTATTTTCTTTCTTTTCTTTCTTTATAGGTTCTCATTTGGAAGAAGGCCAGGAGATTTAGATCATCTGATAAATGTAATGTAAACTAATGGGCTGGATGAAGACCTGACTCCTACTTCATGATGCCATTCTCTGTATAGCAAGAGACTGAAAAACATGAAAGAAGTTCATTGAAAGTGCATTTGTAGATCATTTGCTACCTCTGTAATAAAGCCTGTGCTATATTGCGTATACACTGTATTGTACACTACTGTATATATTTATTCGCCAAATACAACTGATTCTGTGAACACAAGTGCCATCTGTTAAATGTATCTAGAGGATCTATTCAAAAGTAAAACCCCTTGCGCAATCGTGCAAAATAAAAAAGGCTTTGCTTGACGTGGTATGCTCCAGAATGACTGACTCTCAGAGGACAGGCTGGAAAAACTTGATTTGCACACCCTGTGGAATGCGCCGTCACAGAGGTACAGTATTTATATTTAGGAGTCCACCCAGGCGTGCGTCAGATCAGCCCTGTCAACATCACGAGAAAGACAACTTGGGTACATTTGAAAGAACTTACTGAACTATAATTTACATTTGACGGTGACTTTTAAAAGGTGAAAAGAGGACAGGAGCTACAAAAGAGGTAAACAAGATCATCTGAGAAGCAGAGAATGTCGTTTCTATGCTCTTTTCTCCTTTTGTGGCAGTGCAGTGATTGAGGATTTTAATTTCTTCTCAATTTCAAGAAAAAAAAAACAGAAGTGGGACTGAAGAAGAGAGGAAGATTGAAGAAAAAAGTCTGAAGACGCTTGACAAAGGTACATTGAATTGAAATGGCAGTTCTCTGGTAATTTGAGTAATCTGAAACATATCCATCGCCTGCAGCCTTGTCCTTGGGTAAATTATTTGATTGGATCTGATCTTTTGGTGTGAAAAGTTTTGTTTAATAAAAGCGTCCTCCGTTCTACTTCTTTAAGAGCTTTAAGCTGTGAGTCTGTGAAAGAGGAACAGATGACTAGGAGGAACTCAGTGCTTGTTTTGAATGATTTTGCTGACATTTCGCCCTTGAGCTCTGCTCTATAGAAGGACTGAGCTTAATACCGACGCATTCATCTCACAACTACGTCACTCGTTGCACCCGTTTAAGTCATCACCGAAAGCCAAATGCAAAAAAACAACCGAGCACCGTCACGTTTAGCTAATTGTTCAAAACAACATTCTGACTTGTGCATTCTCCATGTCAACAGAGTTCAGATAAAGCTTACGTGATCCATAGAGCATTGATTTATTTCCATATCAGTTAATGACAATGAAAGGCTGTTCTCAGATACTGGAACATAATAATCGATTGATTCTCCGCATCCGTGAGTGACAGCGTAACTGTCTCATCCTCCCTCAGTCCTGCAGGAGACCAGCCATGGAGGAGGATTACAAGAGACCACCACCATCCTATGAAGAAGCTATAACCGAGCAGCACACGAGCAACACTAGTCAGAGCCGCACTGCTGATAACAGGCAGGGCTGCTGCTGCAGATGTTGCATTAGCACCAAGAACTGTCTGATGAGTCCAGAGTGCGGTCGAGCTCTTAACATCGCCAGCGTGGTTGCCATGTGTGGCATGTGTATTCGAATGTTTGTCTGTAAGTACCCAGAATGACTCATTTATATGTCTTTACACTACCATTTAAAAGTTTGGGAATTTTTTTGGGGAAAAAAATACTTTTATTCAGCAAGGACACATTAAAATGATTAAAAGTGAAAGTAAAGACATTTCAAAATGTTTATTTTATTTTAAGGTATCCTTACGTGTACTTACTATTATAATAACAATAAATTATGCATAATTACTTGCAAGTAACCCTAAGCCAAACCCTAATCTTAACCCTAACCATACAGTACATGTAGTTAATTAATATTACTCAGTTCTTAAATGTATAATTACACTGTAACAAGGACACCTTAAAATAAAGTGTAAACGAGAACATTAATTAAATAATCTTGTATTACGTAATACAAATAATCATGCATAAAATGTATCACGGTTTCCACACCGATAATAATAAGAAATGTTTCTTGAGCAGCAAATCAGAATACTAGAATGATTTCTGAAGGATCATGTGGCACTGAAGACTGGAGGAATGATGCTGAGGATTCAGCTTTACCATCACAGGAATAAATTATGTTTGAAAATATTTTCAAATAAAAACAGTTATTTCAATTTGTGATAATATTACAGCATATTTTTGCTGTAATTTTGATCAAACAAGTGCAGTCTCAGTCAAATTAAAATACTTTTTTATTTCAAATAAATGAATAAATACAAACCCCTTTTGCATGGTAAATAGGAGGCAAGACAGGCAGTAGCTCCTCAAAATAAATCAAATAATAATTATTTAATTAATTAAGTAAGTACTGTAAGTAAAAAAATGTTAGAGGAGTCAAATCGGACAAACTGGTACAAATTCTAATTACAAGGTAAAAAAACTTTACTTTGGTGCTATCCTAATTAAAGTGAACTTCAAATGATTGCTTATCTTTAGACTTAAAAAAAAAATGTGAGTGAGCCATCTGTCTGAATATATGGTATACTATTATACAATGTTTATGTCTCAAGTGTAAGATCGTGTTCCGATTGCCTAAAGTGTGTGTGTGTGTGTGTGTGTGTGTAAACATGATTAAAGAAGAACTGCAACATGAATTTTTATTAGACTCAAAAGCCCACCAGGTATATCTTGTTAACATAGCAAACATAGCACTTCTGTGCTCTGCTGTTACAGCTCTTATATTATTATATTACAGCTTCACTGTTATTTCAGATTATGTGAAGGTGACTTGCTGAAATTTCTCATCCACTTACTGTTTTTCTTTCTTTTTCAGAACACAGTCTCCTGTGGACCATTTATTCCAGATCTCTCATCCAATGGTGGCCTTCTCAAATTAAAAAGGAAACAAAGACATTTGCTCTGTTCCAAAACCTAGTGATCTGCAACATGTATAAGCGTTCCCCCAATACGAATCCCGATGCTGTTCCAAAAAGGATGCAGCACTGCATTTATCCTTAGCAGATAAGGTAATCCCAGAACGAACTGACTAAAATTTCCATTTTCGAATAGGAAACCAAGTTATAAGGAATTTTCTTGAGAGCAAAAGATTTCCCCAGGCAGATTTCAGTTCAAGTTGATAACACAAATTCATCGTGTTGAATTGACCAACAGGAAGATGTCTGGTTTGAAAATTAATTCTGTATGAGCTAACAACATGCAATGACAATGGGCCTTTTTTTGTCTGCAAAATTTTGCTAATGTGACTGTACCTTTCCAGTATGTAATTCCATTTTGAAAGACAGTAGTGTTAAATAGTTGTACTCTCTAATCCAAGTACTTTGTTTATGTAGAGCTTTATACAATATACTTTGCACAATACTAAACAGGAAGGAAACAGAATCAGTGATGCAAACTTAAAAAATAAGAGGCCATCCAAATAGGCCCGTAACCAGCTACACTCAAAAAAATGCTGGGTTGTTTCAACCCAACTTTGGGTCAAATATGGACTAACCCAGCTGTTGGGTTACATTTTTTTATAAAATTTTTAACCCAAAAGTTAGGTTAGTCCATATTTGACCCAAAGTTGAGTTGAAACAACCCAGCATTTTTTAGAGTGTATGAGGCCACCGATGTCCGGACCTCGGTAAATTTTTCATGTTCAAAAATAACATTTGTTCTTTGAATGACTAATTTTCTGTTAAACTCCTCATATGAATGCCTGCATGACATGTATAATTCAGTTTAGACAGTTTGCAAGAATGTTTAGCGTCCGTGGTATGAAAATGATCGCTGCGAGACGCTGACGGAGTGAATGTGGCTTGAGAGAGTTGAGTGAGGGCGCGGCGCAGCCTCCGTGTAGCCAGATCCAGCTATTATAAGCGTTTTTGGACTTGTCTTTTCCACTTAATTTAACACTTTAGAAAGTTAATAAAATAGGAAGTTGCAGTTTAGAGTCAGCGATATCTTATCTTATTTGCAAAAGATTGAAAATAATTTTGGTTTAATTTTTATTTTATTTTTTATTTTTTGTATCAATATCTGGCAACACTGCTGGTCGCAGGCACTTAAATTTGAAAGCAGTCAAAAATGCCCATGGACAGGTTTTTGCTGACAGTATAAGACATTCGGTAAGGGAAACGCAAAAATTATCATGATATTATCTGTCATAAACGTTATCAACGCTGTCAAAAACAGTAGCATTTAACACTAGTACACACAGATCTGTAGAACAATAGGTTACAGAATGAAATTAAATATGCAAAAACTAGCATGAAGAAGTCTATGCCATCATTGCCATGGCATTCAGTATAGTTACATTTTCACAAATCATGCTATACATTTTCATAAGAGCACTAGACACAGTTATTGTAGTTGCGTATTGTTGCAATAAACAGCTGATAAAATTATCCACCCTTAAATATAGTAAAGTATTAACACATTTTGATGCAATAAATAGGGTATGATTTAAAAATAATCATCCCTCCAAAACAGAGAAAACATCTTTCACAAACATCTACATGTCTGTCTCCTTTAAAGTGTTTATAGTGTATATAATGAGTTGTATTTGTAGGGGTTATTATAACACAATTCTTTAACACCAACCCCGATCATATCACCAGTCGAATCGGGGTGTATAATCTGTATGGCTGTTTGACCCTAAAGTTCATTATTTTACTTTATAAAGTGTAAAATATTATTTGTTTAAGAAGGCCTTTATTAACCCACCAGAGCCATGTTGAGTATGTTTATGATGGATGGATGCACTTTTTTGAGCTTCAAACTCGTGGCAGCCATTCACTGCCATTATAAAGCCTTGACTAATTTTCAAAGTCTGGGTACGGCCATGCATCCAAATTCTGCTGTAAAGCAGACACTCCAGAACCTAAAATAGTTGCAGTCATTTGGAAATGTTAATTAAGCTCTTTTTTTTTTCCTTTCATAAATTGGAGCCAGTCGTGTAATTGGATGTGGCATCCACCTGGTATCAAAACTTTGCATTTATCATTAACATTTCTTCTAAAACTTCTAGTGCGAAAATCTAATTTATAATATTGAATAATGGTTTAAATGATGTGCACTAGACAGACAGGCTAATAAATCACAACGCTTGATTATTTTCCAAATTGTGGTGGATTGTTTTGCTTTAAGACTGTAAAATAATAAACCTGTCGACTGTGAGTGTGGAAATAAGGATCTTCCCCACTGTGGATATAAAGCTATCTGTCTTATAGCGGTACGTAAACAAAAACCCTTACAGCTGTAGCATTTTACCTTCAGGGGTAAATATTCATCCAGCTAAAAATAGATGAACTCTACACTCAAAAATGTAAAATAATAAAGATATCTGACATTAGCAAATAAGGATGAATATGGAGTCTTTCTTTTTTGTCATTTTTAATAGCATTTGCAGCATAATCAGATGATAATTGTCTCAGAGAAAAAAAAAGAAGTGTTTTTAATATTTTTTAATCATTAAGAGAGAATAATTTATGATGGCCATTTGGGATTAAGATGACATGGTTGCTGCACTGAAATGTTTTATCTCTTAATTATACCCTGAATATTTGGTGTGTCAAGAATCAAAGGTCAAGCATTTCTCTGAGGCTTATAATTATTCCGGTTTTCTCTGGCTGCTCTCGCTCACTGGCCCATTTTTCAAAGCACGAGAAAAAACACAAGATGTAATCAGTCTGAAGGATCCAAGTAGAGTGTTTTAGTCCATGTTCCAAATCACAAACATAATATTGGAATCAGAATCCATCAGAGTAATGAAGGTAATCCAATACCATAATCAAAACACACAGGCAGATATTCAGTGAACAACGGAACAAATCACAGATACAAACCACTCCGAATGAAATACACATGAGAGCCTTGAACAAAAAGAGCAAGAACAAAAAGAACAGATGGTTTTACATTTGCTGAACAAAGCAAGGCACATCTGTAACAACACAAATGAGCGAAACAGTAGATTGTGCAGTACATACTGCCTACTGTAATATTTATAGGATGTGAAACAGAAACATTTTAAACACTCATTAAATGGCATGTTTTGATTATAGTCAACAATGAGGCAGAGCAACATGTGTGTAACACCAATCTTTAAACTCAAAGATGACCATTTATTAGCTTTATAAGCTTGAGATCGTATAAGAGACGCAAAGGTGTTGGTAAATAAATGTTTTATTGTTTTGGATTCGTTATTGTCCAAGTCAGAGTTTGTCTAAGTCCTTTAATTAATTCTTTACCTTCACTCTCAGTGTGTGATGTTTGATTCTCTCTGTCCGGCAGAAGTGAGTGGAAGGTGATTCTTCTGCTGTTCTACACATTGTCATGACCTGTCAATCACTGCATCTACTCCCAATCAGGCAGCATTGGACAACACTTTGAGTTCTCTGGAAAGTGGAAAAAGTGCACACACAAGATCTATGTATTTCAGTTGCTAATATATTATTACTCAGTTCCATAGCCAGTGGTGGGTATTGATTTCTAGATTAAGTCAGTTCTATCAGGACCAATATCGTCAATAAAAAAATGTTGTCAATAAATTGCTAAATAAGGATTGTGAACAGAAAAGGTACAACTAATAACTAATGTTGTTTAGCGCATTCAGTATGGTAACAGCCCACTTCAAGCACAGACTAATTTTAGGGCTTCTATTACATGTGCAACATTCAACAAAAAAGAGGAGTTTGTCTGTCCTTGTCACGAATTCGGTCCATGGACTTCCGTTTATTGACCACCAGAGGTCACCCTTTCCATTACATTGACTCTCGCACAACACAAACTGTTGCATAGCACCCCGAACTACATATCCCATCATTCTTTGCACGATTTGCACACTGCACTGATTGCACTCATTGAACACAGCTGTTTCTAATCACCTCACTCACTATATAACACCCACTCTAACCACCTTTCTCTGCTGAGTATTGTTTAGCCTGTACCCCTTTCCGAGTCTCCGTGTTTTCCTTGTTTTGCCTTGCCTGTTTTTGCGGTTTCTAATCTTTGCCTGTTTTCCTGGATTTTTCACTCTCGTCTCGCCCCTGTGATTCTGTCTGCCGATTGGTGACCTACGCTAGCCCTAGGACTATTCTTGTGTTTTTGCCCGCCATATACCTGTTTGCCATTGTTCGACCCTGCCTGTTATACCACGTCTCTTTAATAAAAGCTTGCAGATGGATCCACACGTCTCGCGTCTCGTCAGCCCCGTTACAGTCCTAATGTATCAAAAAAATTGAATAATGCCTTTTTAATGTAATTGGCAGTGTGATTTGAATTACTGCAGTGCACACATAAAGAAAAAAAAAGAAGGAACAAAAAGATCCAACATATTTTTCAAAAAAGCTGAAAATAAGATAGCTATGGGGGAAAAACATTGAGGTAGGCCCTAGTGACACTCCTGCATTATACAACAAAACATCAGACCAAGTAGCAATCATTTTAAAGACAGACCTTTTTCAGGCACCGTTTTTCAAGCAAAACATTTTTGGGAAATAAAAAATATTTTTGAATTATAAAACAGTATATACAGTATATTGTTGAAAACGTATTGCCCTTTGGCCACTTACACGCTTCAGCTATATTCAGTTGTCAGTTTTAGAGCTTAAACCTGTTTTGTACACACAGTTCAGTAATTTACAGAAATGAAAAGCACATTCTAATTAACTCCTGAAAAATGCAGGTAGCAACAACCGCATTTACAATAATTCTACTGAGAGCGTATGGAATTGAACTGAACATGCGTATGGAATTGAAGGACATGCATATCAGAGATGTGGCGCTCTTCTGTAGGTGCAGTGCAAGAAATCACAGTGAACGAGTTACATGGCTTGAGTCATTCATTTGTGTTGACATAATTGCTAGAAAAAAGAAAAAAAAATCCAAACAAGAACAAGACAACAATAATCCTGAATAAATCCAATTGCTTTATATTGGAAACAGGACCAGAATATCACTACTATCCTCCAAAATTACCTGTCCCTTTTAATTCCTGTCCCTATCAATTCCATACACTGGATCGTTTTACGAGCCAAGCCTAAACAACAAGCCCAAAGACGCTTATAATGAGTGGACATGGCAACAAATCAAACAGCGCTCTGCTGCAGCAGTCATCCAAGCATATAAACTAAACATGACGCCTCTGTCGACAGTGGCTTAGTTAAAATCTAAAAACACACCAGTTGCTCTGAAAGTCATTGCAAAACATGGGTAATAACATTAAAGCTATTTCTTAGAAAATCTTAGAAGTCATTTGTTTGCAGACGCCACTTGGTTTAATATTTTGCTATATGTAATTAAATGTCATTCATACATTTTAAGTGTGGCTCAAGTACTTTTTTGGGCCACCGTGGTACTATATCATCATCATACACCATGATATTTACACAGTACTTCAAAGAACACCATGATATTACCGTGATGGTTTTCCCATGTCATATTATATGGCAAACCCATGGTAATTTTCTGTGAAAAGGTCTTCTGCGGATGTCAGAGGGCAGTTTTTAAGCCAGTTGCCGAGTTGCAGTGAGGCCCGGGGTGTGATTACATTCCCCTCGGAGAGCCGTGTGTGATTAGAGCTCATACCTGACAGCGTCGCAGTAATTTGCTGTCATTTGAGGGGATGATAGGTCTGATTCACTGATAGGTAATGCCATCTGACCAGGATGGACAAAGCACTCTTAATCCATCCGTTCTATACACATCAGACAGGCTTCACATGTTGGACATGCAAAGCTAATCGAGTAGTAACTCCATGCAGGAAAAAGAAACCCAGAGGGGGAAATTCACTAAAAATCAAAGGAATGTTCCAGGTTCAGTACAAGTTCAACTCAATCTACTCTTATTTTTGACTCATCCCTTCTTTTCTTAAAAAAGGGTTACAATACAACACTTAAAATGGAAATGAGTGGGGCCAGCATAAATAACAGACCACAATATGTAAACAGTGTGTGTGTGTGTGTGTGTGTGTGTAAACTAGGGTTGGGTATTGTTTGAATTGTATCAATTCCAATTCCGATTCTTATCGATTCTCAGTTTTGATTCCAATGTGGTTAAAAAAAATCATCCAAGCATATAAACTAAACATGACGCCTCTGTCGACAGTGGCTTAGTTAAAATCTAAAAACACACCAGTTGCTCTGAAAGTCATTGCAAAACATGGGTAATAACATTAAAGCTATTTCTTAGAAAATCTTAGAAGTCATTTGTTTGCAGACGCCACTTGGTTTAATATTTTGCTATATGTAATTAAATGTCATTCATACATTTTAAGTGTGGCTCAAGTACTTTTTTGGGCCACCGTGGTACTATATCATCATCATACACCATGATATTTACACAGTACTTCAAAGAACACCATGATATTACCGTGATGGTTTTCCCATGTCATATTATATGGCAAACCCATGGTAATTTTCTGTGAAAAGGTCTTCTGCGGATGTCAGAGGGCAGTTTTTAAGCCAGTTGCCGAGTTGCAGTGAGGCCCGGGGTGTGATTACATTCCCCTCGGAGAGCCGTGTGTGATTAGAGCTCATACCTGACAGCGTCGCAGTAATTTGCTGTCATTTGAGGGGATGATAGGTCTGATTCACTGATAGGTAATGCCATCTGACCAGGATGGACAAAGCACTCTTAATCCATCCGTTCTATACACATCAGACAGGCTTCACATGTTGGACATGCAAAGCTAATCGAGTAGTAACTCCATGCAGGAAAAAGAAACCCAGAGGGGGAAATTCACTAAAAATTAAAGGAATGTTCCAGGTTCAGTACAAGTTCAACTCAATGTACTCTTATTTTTGACTCATCCCTTCTTTTCTTAAAAAAGGGTTACAATACAACACTTAAAATGGAAATGAGTGGGGCCAGCATAAATAACAGACCACAATATGTAAACAGTGTGTGTGTGTGTGTGTGTGTGTGTAAACTAGGGTTGGGTATTGTTTGAATTGTATCAATTCCAATTCCGATTCTTATCGATTCTCAGTTTTGATTCCAATGTGGTTAAAAAAAATCAAACATTTAGACATCAAGCATATTTATTCAGTCTCTCTTTTTGCTAAACATTTAGTTGCAGCTGAATAAAATAAATAAAGTTGTATGTAAAATTATATTCAAGTTGCTATGACAGCTGACTAAAATGACCATAAAACTGACAAGAACAACTTTACAGCTCAAATAATGAAAAATAACTTTTAACAGAAAAAAATAAACTAATGTGACTTCTTAAAATGACAAGTTTCATAAATTATAAGCTTAACATGGAAATGAATGGGCCAGTCCATAAATGTCCACAAAAAATTTTTTTATTATAAAATGCACAATATGTAATCAAAATGTGCATTAACATGGTTTTAGTGTGGCAAAAATAAAATAAATAATAAAAGTTTTCCAGCATTATCTATGTAAAATTATACTTCATTTTGCAACTATTTTACCTTTAATGACCATAAAACCGGGAAAAAACAACAACTTTACAACTGAAATAGTATACAACTTTAATGTAAGTAATTTTATAAAATTATAAGCTTCACATTTATGCATTTAAACTTTCTAAAAACCAGCCACATTAATTTCCATTGTAAGCACCAGCTTCACTGTAGCCTCTTAAAAAAAGAAAAAGAAAAAGAGAGACAAAATTATTGGTTAGTGACAGCAGGTTTCAGGTGGTCAGTGAATAAGACTTTTTTTTTCTCACTGAAATATGGCTTGCAAAAGTGCCACAACTGTTTAGTCGCCCCAGTCATTGTTTCCTTGCCTTATTTTCAAACATGCCTGTGAAAAATAGAGCTTAAAAAACTCCCTACAGCGGAAGACAAAATTCCTGGACTTGCTGATGGTGCGCTAGTTCGTTCTCCTGTAGACACAGAGGCAGGGGTTTGAGCTATTGTTGAAATTGGGTTTTAGGTAGGTGCAGTGCAAGAAATCACAGTGAACGAGTTACATGGCTTGAGTCATTCATTTGTGTTGACATAATTGCTAGAAAAAAGAAAAAAAAATCCAAACAAGAACAAGACAACAATAATCCTGAATAAATCCAATTGCTTTATATTGGAAACAGGACCAGAATATCACTACTATCCTCCAAAATTACCTGTCCCTTTTAATTCCTGTCCCTATCAATTCCATACACTGGATCGCTTTACGAGCCAAGCCTAAACAACAAGCCCAAAGACGCTTATAATGAGTGGACACGGCAACAAATCAAACAGCGCTCTGCTGCAGCAGTCGTCCAAGCATATAAACTAAACATGACGCCTCTGTCGACAGTGGCTTAGTTAAAATCTAAAAACACACCAGTTGCTCTGAAAGTCATTGCAAAACATGGGTAATAACATTAAAGCTATTTCTTAGAAAATCTTAGAAGTCATTTGTTTGCAGACGCCACTTGGTTTAATATTTTGCTATATGTAATTAAATGTCATTCATACATTTTAAGTGTGGCTCAAGTACTTTTTTGGGCCACCGTGGTACTATATCATCATCATACACCATGATATTTACACAGTACTTCAAAGAACACCATGATATTACCGTGATGGTTTTCCCATGTCATATTATATGGCAAACCCATGGTAATTTTCTGTGAAAAGGTCTTCTGCGGATGTCAGAGGGCAGTTTTTAAGCCAGTTGCCGAGTTGCAGTGAGGCCCGGGGTGTGATTACATTCCCCTCGGAGAGCCGTGTGTGATTAGAGCTCATACCTGACAGCGTCGCAGTAATTTGCTGTCATTTGAGGGGATGATAGGTCTGATTCACTGATAGGTAATGCCATCTGACCAGGATGGACAAAGCACTCTTAATCCATCCGTTCTATACACATCAGACAGGCTTCACATGTTGGACATGCAAAGCTAATCGAGTAGTAACTCCATGCAGGAAAAAGAAACCCAGAGGGGGAAATTCACTAAAAATTAAAGGAATGTTCCAGGTTCAGTACAAGTTCAACTCAATGTACTCTTATTTTTGACTCATCCCTTCTTTTCTTAAAAAAGGGTTACAATACAACACTTAAAATGGAAATGAGTGGGGCCAGCATAAATAACAGACCACAATATGTAAACAGTGTGTGTGTGTGTGTGTGTGTGTGTAAACTAGGGTTGGGTATTGTTTGAATTGTATCAATTCCAATTCCGATTCTTATCGATTCTCAGTTTTGATTCCAATGTGGTTAAAAAAAATCAAACATTTAGACATCAAGCATATTTATTCAGTCTCTCTTTTTGCTAAACATTTAGTTGCAGCTGAATAAAATAAATAAAGTTGTATGTAAAATTATATTCAAGTTGCTATGACAGCTGACTAAAATGACCATAAAACTGACAAGAACAACTTTACAGCTCAAATAATGAAAAATAACTTTTAACAGAAAAAAATAAACTAATGTGACTTCTTAAAATGACAAGTTTCATAAATTATAAGCTTAACATGGAAATGAATGGGCCAGTCCATAAATGTCCACAAAAAATTTTTTTATTATAAAATGCACAATATGTAATCAAAATGTGCATTAACATGGTTTTAGTGTGGCAAAAATAAAATAAATAATAAAAGTTTTCCAGCATTATCTATGTAAAATTATACTTCATTTTGCAACTATTTTACCTTTAATGACCATAAAACCGGGAAAAAACAACAACTTTACAACTGAAATAGTATACAACTTTAATGTAAGTAATTTTATAAAATTATAAGCTTCACATTTATGCATTTAAACTTTCTAAAAACCAGCCACATTAATTTCCATTGTAAGCACAGCTTCACTGTAGCCTCTTAAAAAAAGAAAAAGAAAAAGAGAGACAAAATTATTGGTTAGTGACAGCAGGTTTCAGGTGGTCAGTGAATAAGACTTTTTTTTCTCACTGAAATACGGCTTGCAAAAGTGCCACAACTGTTTAGTCGGCCCAGTCATTGTTTCCTTGCCTTATTTTCAAAGATGTCTGTGAAAAATAGAGCTTAAAAAACTCCCTACAGCGGAAGACAAAATTCCTGGACTTGCTGATGGTGCGCTAGTTCGTTCTCCTGTAGACACAGAGGCAGGGGTTTGAGCTATTGTTGAAATTGGGTTTTATTTTTGTCTTCTCTCAGCCACTTCCATCTTATCCAGCTCCCCAGCCCTCCCACTCCATTTCCATCGTGCTGGGTGAAAATTGGAATGAAATAAAGATGTGAGCAACGGATGGAGACAAACCAGTGAGTGAAGAGAAAGAGAGAGAGAGAGAGGAAAGGGAATGAGACGGAGATGAAAGAGAGGACATGAAAGCAATATGTAGATTCAAAATACAGATCTTTACTCAACTGTTTCACTCCACTCCTAAAAAGCAATAAGATGTCAAGAAAGCCATTATAGGCAGCTTTTTATACCAGACTTTGTAAGTGTATTACATTCACGACAAAACGACCTTGTGTTAACTGTGTCTGTGAAAAACTGCCATTAGTATTGAAGCTAAAACACTAAATGATTAAAATCATTTAAATGCAAATGTAATACACAAGCATGAACCCAGTCATTTTATTGCTGGAGGTCGTCGAGTTCTGTATTATTGGTTAGTGGACGTTCACACCGCTTGTGCTTAATGTTATTTGAGGACTGCACAATTGGCTGTCAAAGGGCTGAGAATGGAAATACAAATCGATGTCAGAAATTGCCAACTCTGTTGAAAATAAATTACTTCTGGTCATGCAAATCAATTAAAAGGATTCAACTTTGACACCTCTGTGATTTTGAGGGCTGCTCTTAACTCTAAAACGGCATCCTTGAAACTAAAACGAGCAACCATGCAGTACGATCCCACATTGCATTACAGTCTTCCAATGAACGTGTATTTAGAGAAGCACCTGTCTTAACATCAGCTTATGAAAATCAAGGGCATGCATTAGCATGCATATTCAGTGCGACAAAATCAGTGCGGTGGGAAAAAGAGAAGACAAAATCAATGCAAGAAAAATACCCCAATAGCTGGCAAAGGAGGTTTGCACTCAATGTGGCACATTAAAAATGCATCGCAAGACAGCCCATTAGACTGTGTTGAAAAGAATTCACACCCTGGCCTTCCTCCAAACCCATTAACTCAGAGGTCTGGTCCACAAGACAGTGTAGTAATTGACTAATAGTTAGAGGTAAATAGCAGGTAAATCATTGGGTCTAGGGATTAGAAATGATGATGGCGCGCTTCGTTCCAACAGGCTGAGGAGGTTTACTAATAAAACTATATTTCTGAGAGTGGTCCCACTAGGAGGTAGTGAGTAATTAATTTTCATCCTCTTCAAATTAATCATCTAAGTCATTACATTTATCAAGCCTTGTTCATTAGATTTTTTTTTTTTTTTAGCTGAAAATATTATAGTGTCTGTGCTTCATCCATACAGGAACTGTGAAAATGAGGAGCAGTGTATAATTTAAATGACTTGTTTGTTCCAGCTAGAAACCATGTATAACCATTACTATTACCCTATGCATCTCCTGTCTGTGCTATGGCACAGCTACTGCAATTCAACTTTCAGGAAAAATCCAGGCTCTAACAGTCATATGATATGGTTTATGCCAAGTTAGCTCATATTAGTATGATGATTAATTATCATAGTCCATCAAATTTTCCCTGAAACTACTGTAGTGCTTTTTATAACATGTTAAGGTAAAGAGGGACAGTAATGAATACAGATTCTCACAAATAATTAAGTGAAATGTTGTAACATGTATTTTTTTTTTCTTACCATCCAATCATCATTTTAAAAACACGCTAAAGTTTTTATAGGTGATTTATATTATTTATAGTGTCTTGTTTAAGAGGAGCAGTCTCATTTGTCTTGTTTCCATGTATACGCTGAGATCAGCTAGATGTAGAAACTTGATCACGACCACTATGATGAGCTCAGGAAAATGAAAACATATTCAAAATGGCAAATACTAAAGGATGGAAATTATTAATGATTTTTACATTTGATGGTTTCCTGATAGTTCAAGGGCAAGGCTGATCAATCATAAAACACATTTTCCCTGGTTTC
This sequence comes from Sinocyclocheilus grahami, assembly GCF_001515645.1. Taxonomy (NCBI): domain Eukaryota; kingdom Metazoa; phylum Chordata; class Actinopteri; order Cypriniformes; family Cyprinidae; genus Sinocyclocheilus; species Sinocyclocheilus grahami. Next base: position 1,933,329 of record NW_015505276.1, on the reverse strand, counting down.
TCTTACTAACCAGCAAATAATTCTGAAAAAATGGAGGAAATCATGCATAGACTCCAGGAAATACAGAACCTCAAAGCAATACAGAATACACATTTGTGATTATGGATATCTAGCTACTTTTCTGATAAATGCTTCAAAACAAAACTCAAGAAAAAAGATACCCAAGGCAAATCCAGTGATTAATGGAATGCATCGAACCAGCACTTTGTAAACATGTCTTTATTTCTAGGTGGATAAATATTTAAAAAAAAACAAAAACAAATGCATTTACTCCCAGAAGAAAATCAGCCAATCAGATTGAACCATTGCTATGCGACAATGGATAAGTCTGAGCGAATTACCGAGGTCCGCTTAAGTGAACCTATTCAAACGGGCTCATCGATGATGTGTTACTCGGCCAGAGGAATAATACATCTGCAAATTGCATATTGATCATGTGTCAGTCCGAATTTGATTGCTGACTTCTAATGTAATAATGCATTTAATGGCAATATGTTTGGCAGAGTGAGTAAAAGATGCATGTCATCTGCCAGATGTTCTCAATAGATGTGCAGATTAACATAATGAGCTTTTTCACAATGTGACAGTATCAGAGCCAAACAGTCTTGAGGACAGCCATTGCATATTGGCACAAACGGACTCATTTCGTTGCACGCTCTGTGAAAATGATTATTTGTGAGGTAGGATGCAGAATAACCCAAACCTAGTGTGTCGGGAAGCACATTGCGCTAATGGGCTGTTGCATCATGTAGACATTTGCATTTTGGTATTCTGAAACAAGGTGTGGACCACCACGTTCGCCAGTGTAGATGAAAGCAGGAGGCTCAATTATTAGCCCAAGCCGCAGCCAGAGAGCAAATCCAAGAGGCTGCCGAGTTATTCCTCAAAGGGAAACCTTATCTACTTTGCTTTCCACTCCACTAAACTCCCCTCTTCCTCCTCAGCCGGGCACCGCGCTTCTTTTGGCTTGATCCGGTGGGGTGGTGGTGTAAGGAGGCAGTGCTGCTGGTTGGGTACGGTTGCGCAGCACGGGCCGTGCCGCTTTTCTGTTACAGTGATGAATGAGTGTGCCGATCCTCTGATAATTGCTCACTCAGGAGTACAGAGAGGTCCATTAATCAAAATGAGAGTGTTGCTCCGGGCCTAACCTTTCCATGGCACACTTTCACCTGACCACAACGACCCCTGGCAGGCCTGACGGGGCCGCCACAGAGATCCTGACAGCGGCATATCAGGGGCAGGCCCTGGCATCAAATCGACAGACAGCTGTCAAACCGTCACTCCCAAGGTGAGAAGAAAATGATACGTACCGTGTTCACATAGCATGGACATGATTGTTTTTCAGTTCTTAAAACGCTGAGAGGTGGGTTGTTGTGACGTGTGAGCGACAGCGGGTGGTCCAGGAGCAATGAATGGGCCTTTCATGCGTGTGCCGAAGCCCTGATCGATTACTGCAATAATGCACTGGAGCTGTCCGTCTGAAGGGGCTGTGAAATGTTACCATTAGCTGTAAACAAGACAACCGATGCAGAGATTGCTTTGTCTCTGGAGCGTAGTCTATGAGAGTAATCTCAATAAAGCGGCATTCGCTTTGTCCGATAATGAATGCTCTCAGAGCTCGGGCTTTATTCCAACTCAACCCTGAATATGTTTGTTTGTATGCCTTACCTTATATCTAAGTGTAAAACTTGCCAAGGCCTCTCTCTAGTTTCTTGTCCTGCTCTGCTCCTGGAGGGCTATTGTCCTGCACAGTTTAGCTCCAACCCTAATTAAACACACCTGAACCAGCTCATCAAGGTCTCCAGGATTACTAGAAACCTCCAGGCAGGTGTGCTGGAGCAGGTTGGCATTAAACTCTGCAGGATGTTGATCCTTTAGGAGCAGGATTGGACACCCCTGACCTATACTGAAAAGACCAATGTAACTACTTACCAGCATATGTTGCATTTTGGGTGCTGGTGGAACACCTTCACCGGTAAAAATGTTGGTACACCATCTAGACTAGCACCATACCCCAACTAGTCTCAAAGCTAGACGTTTTTCCCTTGTGACCAACATATTTTAACTTTTTACATTACGTTTTATTTAAGCCCAATTCAAACGTTAATTGTTTCTCATGGGGGTTAAGCAATTTTCAGCAAATTACATTTGATTTTATTGCCGTCTGAATCCAGAATGCCAATGTTTTTCTCCCACCACCCACGTAAAAATCCCCAATCATAAGATGTTTTTATTTACAGCAGACAATCACACGACTGGCCACGTGAGCAGCGTGTTCCCAGGTTCATAGGATTACTGAACTCGCTTCTCTACTGTGAATAAATCGTCATCCGAATCCAAGAGTTTTATCACTGAGGTGCTATGTAAATTTACTTTTTCAGATGTCCACATGAGAAAAAAATTACCATCGGAATAGGGCTTTAGACAGCAGGAGACCTTCTGGTAAGCCAATTTTTGTGTTGGCTTATACAGAGAACAGTGTATCCATTCGAAAGTTATACATCCTTGTTATTTCACAAAAATATTAAAGTATACAAAATGAAATATGCTGTCTTGCTACTACAACAAAGTGCCTCAAACCTTTGCCACTAACCATTGCAGATTAAGAATATTTCTATCTCAAAAGTGTGTATTTCATCGACCCATCTTCTTTTAAAATATCTTCAACAAGTTGCCGTTTTCCTCAGTGTATTGATGTACTGCCTGTTGAAAGAGGAAGTTTAGATTAATATAAAACTTTAACATTCCTGTCCCAAAACCAGTTATTGTTACTACAGTAAGACTGTGAGAAATTGTAGTAATGCTCATTTACTCAATGCTGATTGAGTTCTGGTTCTTGGAAGAGATGTTTGTATTCAATGTGCATTGGTCAGTGAATGGACTGTGGGTGGTGTGCCATCTGAAACTAACAAACCAGCTGGGAACAACACTATTTCCATCAGAAACACTCGTGCAGTTCTCTCTTTCTGTTTTGAAGCTGTAACTGGACTTGTCGCAAGGAGCTGATGACAGTTTAAAAAACATATTGTGAAAACACAAGGTTGCGGATGCTCTGAGGGATGGTACACCTCCTGCGCTTCCTATCCCTGTCAGCTATATTTGCATAAACTCTAAACTTTTACGTCAACAGAAGTCAGATCTTATTAAGCTGCGAAGATCACTCGCTAAAAGAAAACAATACACTTCACGAACAGGTGTAAAGATGGGAAAAACAGGTAGTGGGTAGACAGGGGGATGTGAATTAAAATTTCAGTAGAAGTAGTCCCACAACCTTGACAGAAAATGACATGTTTTGAAGTATGCTAACCACACATTCAAGGGATTCCCGGCCATTAGACAAGACTTGTATAATTAATTAGGAACATTAGAATTATACATTAGACTAGTGGTTGTCAACTGGTTTTGCTTCAGGATGCACAACAACAAAAATCACCTGTGCACATCAGTGGGACACTTGTGGCTTCACTTCTGTGTGTCAAAGTTTTATCATTCCCATTTGATTTGTGTATTATTTATTTGAATTATTAGCATGTAGCACTGTTTATCCCTGCTGTCGCTATCACAACCCACCAGTTGAGATTGGAGGCTTAGACTATCGCCTCCAACCGATTGAGGCCTCGCTCTACACCATTCACTACCGTCCATAGTTTGCTTTTCATCTGGATTAATCGGACAATCTGCGATTGGCAGCTACTATGCCTGTTATCAGCACTCCACACACGCTCAAACCCAAAGTGCCCAGCCAAAAAGTGTATCAGCTACGTTGTAGTTCACACATTGGCCTTCAAGACCAAACGCGTGCCTACTGCTCATTGTAATAAAGTCTTGCTGAGTTTAGACAACTTTAGAAGAAATCACTGCCACCCATACTGGTAGCAGTGGGGGGCAGTCTGGGTTCTATCAATTTTCTTGGCTGAGATAAGTTAGCCTCAGAGTCTTTGGGGGGAAAACATTACCTTCTGCTCTCCCAAGCTCAAATTTGGTAGTTTCACTCTGTCAGGATTTCAGACTCTGCAGAGCTTTGTATTCACCCTATCTGTTGGATGATTGGGAAAAAAGGTAGACACCTCAGACACTCATCTTTCTACTGTCACACCACGCTGCACTCGCAAATGCGATGACACGGAGTGCGTGAAGTTGCCGCAATTGCCGTGGTAAGGGACACGCTCTGGATATCTGCTTTGTCCTGTCATTCCGTCAGCCAGCCTGAGTCTGTGACTTCTGCCACAAAGCAGAGAGGATTTCCCTTTAAGCACACTTCCTCCCCGCCTCCCCTGCTCTCAAACTGATAGAATGAAGAATAGAAAAGGGAGGAAAAAAATACAAAATTCGAGAGAACACCAGAGATGGACTGCAGAAAACCATTTTCAGTCCCTCTGGAATACCAATGATGGTTTCAGGCGGTATTTCAGGTGTCATATCGCCATGAATGCTTTGACTATGTTCATTCCCGTCTTGGCTTTATCTCTTCTTGTTGAATGCAGATTCAAAGAAGATGAAGGAAGAAGCAAATTGAACAGAAGTTGAAGCATGTGAGGAGAAATGCACATCTTTCACTCAGTGTGAATGTGTGAGGTTGGAGGCATGGCCTAGTAGTTTATGCACATTTCATGCACGTTAAGCCTTGGTGCTCATGTAAATAATGTGTTTTAATCCAGCTCAATGACCAAACATAATAAACACGTGAATCCTTACTGGGTTTAACAACATTTACCATATTTTAGACTAGTTTCTGCAGATTGTTTAATAACAACTGTGAAGTTTAATTAATTTCTTTATTTATTTATTTATTTTTGCTCTGAATTTATTATTGAATTTCACCATAAACATTATAAGGTAATACATACTTTTTACTTCTTAAAACATACTGTTTTGCAGTATTATGCAGTAAAATCAGTATTATAGAGTACAAATATTTTTTTTTACTCTAAAAACTCTATTATAGAGTTTTTTTTCCTAATGTACTTTTTCACTGTATAAGGTAACTTACAATTAACCATTTAACGGTTCATATTTCTAAAGTGTATCCAAGCACACAAACAGCATCCTAACTGCTATATTATAAAAGGTCAAATGCTCTGAGGCAATGGCAATCATGTGTGGGCAACCTAGGTTCGAATCCAACTTGCATCTTTTCCCGGTCATTTAAAGCCCAAAACACACTGCACAATATTCAGCTGTCCCAGATGAAAGATCGTGAAACAATTGTGGCGTTTTTTTGTGATCGTGGCTCCTAATCAGTGGTCCCGTGTCGTACAGTGAGAGAGGTTCAAAGACGGCCATTGTCACAGTCTTGCGACCAAAGATAGTCTACGATAATTTTCTGACAGTGTCAGAAATACAGCATGATCATCGCACAGTGGGTTTGATCGTGAAACAATTGTGGCGTTTTTTTGTGATCGTGGCTCCTAATCAGTGGTCCCGTGTCGTACAGTGAGAGAGGTTCAAAGACGGCCATTGTCACAGTCTTGCGACCAAAGATAGTCTACGATAATTTTCTGACAGTGTCAGAAATACAGCATGATCATCGCACAGTGGGTTTGCTGTGTAGGATCTATGTCTCACAACAGACCCCCCTACAGGATGGAGACACGCATCAAACCCTCACATTCCATTG
>NW_015505276.1:1909274-1924881 GCF_001515645.1 Sinocyclocheilus grahami | reverse complement strand
ATATCGCCATGAATGCTTTGACTATGTTCATTCCCGTCTTGGCTTTATCTCTTCTTGTTGAATGCAGATTCAAAGAAGATGAAGGAAGAAGCAAATTGAACAGAAGTTGAAGCATGTGAGGAGAAATGCACATCTTTCACTCAGTGTGAATGTGTGAGGTTGGAGGCATGGCCTAGTAGTTTATGCACATTTCATGCACGTTAAGCCTTGGTGCTCATGTAAATAATGTGTTTTAATCCAGCTCAATGACCAAACATAATAAACACGTGAATCCTTACTGGGTTTAACAACATTTACCATATTTTAGACTAGTTTCTGCAGATTGTTTAATAACAACTGTGAAGTTTAATTAATTTCTTTATTTATTTATTTATTTTTGCTCTGAATTTATTATTGAATTTCACCATAAACATTATAAGGTAATACATACTTTTTACTTCTTAAAACATACTGTTTTGCAGTATTATGCAGTAAAATCAGTATTATAGAGTACAAATATTTTTTTTTACTCTAAAAACTCTATTATAGAGTTTTTTTTCCTAATGTACTTTTTCACTGTATAAGGTAACTTACAATTAACCATTTAACGGTTCATATTTCTAAAGTGTATCCAAGCACACAAACAGCATCCTAACTGCTATATTATAAAAGGTCAAATGCTCTGAGGCAATGGCAATCATGTGTGGGCAACCTAGGTTCGAATCCAACTTGCATCTTTTCCCGGTCATTTAAAGCCCAAAACACACTGCACAATATTCAGCTGTCCCAGATGAAAGATCGTGAAACAATTGTGGCGTTTTTTTGTGATCGTGGCTCCTAATCAGTGGTCCCGTGTCGTACAGTGAGAGAGGTTCAAAGACGGCCATTGTCACAGTCTTGCGACCAAAGATAGTCTACGATAATTTTCTGACAGTGTCAGAAATACAGCATGATCATCGCACAGTGGGTTTGCTGTGTAGGATCTATGTCTCACAACAGACCCACCTACAGGATGGAGACACGCATCAAACCCTCACATTCCATTGAGACAAATCAAAGGACACCTATCCAACAGATGCAGTGGTAAACTCATGCAGGGTCAGGGAAGGTGAAGCATTTCCTGGACTGTTTGGCTATCTCTCAAGACATGCGGTAGAAAACGAGGTAGAACTATGAAACTCAGAACTCCGTTAACAGAATTTCCTTCCTCTGAACTGTATGTTTGTGTGTTTTAGCTTAAGTTTATGTAATCTAGAATAGCCAATAAATTTCATGTTTCATTTATAAATACTCAATTGTCTGGTGTCATATAATTTCCGTGTCAACTCTATTGCCAAAAAAATCCTTGCTTGCTATCTAGCGCGTAGCTTACTCATAATAATTACCTCTCTTTAAGAGCTGACAAATTATCATAATTGTATTTCACCCGTGGCCAGGGAGAATACAAAATTTACATCTTCAATTGGTAATATACACTGACATCAACTTCTCGCTGGCCGAGTAGCTGATAAGAGTGTAAACTATCAAATTTAGAAGCAATTCGAATCAGGTTGAATTAGGCTCTTCAAATCCGAGTCCTATCAAAACCTGAATGAATTAATAATGATTAATTCCCTTACAACTAAGTAAAATTATTACAGCTGGTACGATCCAACCAATAAAAATGTGGTACAGCTGGTACTGACCAACCAATAAAAATGTGACATGAAATCAAGGCGACATGGCGTTCAAATATAAAACTGCTTACCTCAAGCACTTATGGCTTCCTTTTTCGCTGCTTCCATTTTTTTCAGCACACATAAAAACTACAACTGATAAAGTGTGATTTGTCATGCTCTTTTTGTTTACCATTAGCGAATGCTGATGACTTTTCATTCTTCTATAGTAATGTGCGTCGCAGCATACGAGTGAATAGGTGTCATCATCATACAGTCTACATGCATCTCGTAGAGAAATTTTATTAGATCCATGTCACACAGTGTGATCTGCAATGATCTTATAGGATTGCTAAAATGGTGCAGTGTGTAGAAGGCTTAAGGCCTCAAAATACTTTAAGTGAAACTGAAGAACAAAGTAGTGTGACATACTTTTAAATGGAGATTTTTTTTAGCACGTTCAGATAATCAACTAATTTAGGTGGAGCACTTTCATATACGCAACTTAATTAGCATGATAGTAAATAAATATACAGCCAGCTTACAACAGTTTTTCAGGCATCCCTCCTCCACCCCAACTCGTCACTCCTAACTATTGTATCCCAGCTTGGGTATATAGGGGAGTTCTCTGGGTTCAGGGCTATATATTCCAAGCTTGGAGCCCTCTCCTCGGCCAGCACACCAAATATGCATACTATTCACTCAATCTGATTATGTGTAAGTGTGAACTTGTGAAACAAAATCAGGCCAAAACAGAGTTTGTTTGGAGTTTGCTTTGGTAGTTTTAAACATCTTACCGAAACAATCTGGATAAGTTCGCTCCAGCTGGAAAATTACATAATAGTAAAGACTTAAGTTATACAAAGATGCTACACTTGTGTTACTTATTTATGAATGGGAGAAAGTAAAATGCACAATATGGCGGAGGAAGTCCTGCCTTCTAAATAAAACAACCTATGGCTAATTGGCAAAGACATCACATCACCGCAGCAGCTGTTAGAAGCTCCATGAAAACGGTTGTAAAAAGCACATGGCGTCATAGTTGTATCACTTTACAGTGTCACAATGGCCATCTTTTTGCAGTAACTCACCTGTCATAGTTTAATGAGTTTTTAACTCACCTGTCATGGTTTAATGAGTTTTAATGTTTATTTTAACATATTATTTTATGATTTTGCACACAATATTTTAACCTAGATACTGCAAGCCATGCTCGTTTTCTCTTGTCAGCGTTTGACATAGAATGAAAGACATACAGCACTGGACAAGGACAGACCTGCAGGTGCGCAAAAGAAGTACTTTACAGGAACTCTTTAAGTGTATTGCTGTTACTGTGGCAGCCAACAATTGCACAGCTTAACCCTGCACTCATTTTCTATTTAGTTACAGTGAAAAAGCTTCAATTTAATTAATTCAGTCAATCTTTTTTACCCCGTTTTAATGTGGATTTCTATGGAGACAAGAAAACAACATCATCCAAATGGCAATTAGAATCCATCATGGAGGCGTTCCTCCTTTACTCAGGAGAAAGGTGGAAAGGAAGCTTAGGACTGCACTTGCACATTGGCTGGTCAAGCCTGAAAAATAAGCTTTTTAACACTATTTGAGCATAATAAACCAAATTGATGTTGACAGATTTCATTGGTGATTTCAAATATGAAATTTTATTGTAATCTTGGTGAACAGCTTTGGAGAATCTGATGTGTCTCCATTCAAAGAGATAGGAGCTGTACTTGCATGACTGAAATAGCTGCCCGGAAGGCATTTCAAAGATGGCTGCCGAGCGAAATGACTTAAAGAGACTTTGATAATAGGTAGGTGTCCTCTGCAGCTCCACCTTCTTTGATGTGGAAATGTTCTCTGATTCATTTCTTCTGTTCAGTCCATCAAAGGTCAGAAGCCCAGAACACACGCGAGAGCTGCTTTATAGTAGAAATTGAAGTTGTAATACATCTTAGCAGCATGATGGTATTGAGATGTTTGCTAACAGTTTACCACTCTCAGGTTTTTCGAACTTCTTTTTGTGGGTATATCAGGGCCTTTACTTCTTCTGTGCAAGGCAAAAATAAAGGTACAATTGTTACTAAATTTGCCAGCTAACATTTTTGAATTGGTCAGTAAAGAGCTGTCTCGGAGATACAATGATGCACCCTCAATGGCGTCTGGGTGTCACTTCGGGGGGGTGTAGGAGCACCGTTAACCTGATGGCGGTTGATGTATGCACTGTCGACTCCTGACATATCCCATGTCATTGAATAAGCGCCACCTGGCCCTTCCTGAGCAAAGCAGCACAGAGGATTAGTTAGGAAGAGTGATGAGATGTTCAAGGTGAAAACCAACTCCTCGGTGGGCGCCCATTCATCTTACACTCTCTCATTCACACCGCCGTAGCATTCAGTGCTGACACGCTCTTGTCTGCGGCATCATGTGGCCCACAAGAGCCGTGAGCGGAGGGCTGAGAAAGCCAGGCCAATCTCATCTCATCTAGAGCAGAGCTAGCCACGTTCCCAAAGCTCTTCTCATCAGCATAAACATCTGCTCATCAACAGTGGACACACACAGATGCAAGCATGCACAATTCACACGCCATATGTTCCTCAGATAACATGACGGTCCTTTACTTGGGTAATACTCATCCTGTAAATGGTGTAATTGGAAATCAATATGCTGAATGCACAGCAATAAACACAAAAGCATATGTTGTTGCAGTTTGATAATACACTTTTAAGTGGCTATTCCAATAAACATGGTTTTAGTAAAACAAAAAAAACATGCAATGTCCATTAGATTGCTTCGCCTCAGATTGCATCTCAGGAGTATGACGAGTGGCTCTTAAGATGCTTATATGGATAATGCATTTTTTTGGAGGTTCGTGCGGTGCAAGAGCACTCAGAAATGGTTCACATGCACAGCTCCACATACTGAAGTGGAGCAGCACTGATATCATTATTGTTCTTGCGCGAAACGCAGGCTTTTCTCTCCATGGCAGCATTCCAGTCCTTAGTAAATGGCAGAAATTGATTACTACCCCCCAACTAATTGTGAGGCTTCCATCTGCTAAATCTTAATTGCAACTTCAGACCACAAAGCAGCCCGTGTTCTCAGAGAAAACTACATGAAGCTCGCAGACACTCCATCAAACTGCAAACATGACAGCACTTGAAAAATTGATTGTTTATAATGCTCTAGAGTGACGTTTGCAGTAAATCAAAAGGGTTACCAAGAACAAAGTAGTCTTCGACTAGTCACATATGAAAGTCATATTTACACACATACACATATTTTTCAAAAGAAAAAATTACATGCATCAAAAGTGCATATTTAAAATCATTACAATAATGATAAGATGATGATTTTACTAGATAACTGAAGTTGCATATGCAAGTTTTTTACTGACTCAAATTATGCACCAAAAAAAACACACCAAAACATGTTTTTCTTCCTGTTCAACAGATTTTTCTTCACTTTTTTTTCTGAGACAATTGCACTTTATTCCACTAGGAAAACAGTTTAATTACCTACTGCCTTTCCAGCCCACTGATTTACATTGTAAGCTATTTTAATTATACAATTCATTGCATTTTAAATGTGGATAAACTACTTAAAATTCAGCGATTAAAAGCTGTTGAACAATACCAGCAGATTTAAGAATGGCCATTGCTGCAGGAATTAAAATACAAAATGCGTAAAAAAAAATTCTACTTCTTTTGTTCCTCATGTTTATGGTGGCGGCCCATCCTTCACACACCTAACCAACGTATTTCATTTCAATATGTAGGTCCCTGACATCATTTGTCATATTTTAATCGCTTCTTCATCTGTCCTTATCACTCACAGATAAAAATGCACTAACAAGAAATTAATTCAAAGTCCCTGTCCTTCACGAATGGTCAAGTTGTTACCTCTAATGGACGTCATCTGTACAGAAGCCAATGTGTTTCCACTGAGAAAGCAAGACTGCTTTACCTTCCTCAGTTTGACTGTAAAGTGTCTGAGATAGCGCTGACCAAAATCTATAACGCAACCGCTCTCTTATACAGAGTCCACGAGAACATTGAAATGCACCACTTGTTTACTGGCACTTTACAGTCAGGGGACCTTGGCAGCAGTTCAATCTGTGATTCTGCAAAGAGTCTAGCACTGTAAATAGAATAATCAACAGGAGTAATACTCAGGAAGGCCGAGTTAGGATTAAGATCATAATAGAACTGCAGCTGAGGCTTTGGTGTCTAATCTCATACAACATTCAATATTTGAAATATTATTATCAAGGTATTTCACTTGACATCTTCAGAACTGTGCTCTTATTTCTCACTCCAAGAAGATAGCAATTTTAGATACTGTACGCTTTTTAATAAATGACCAGTACTGAGTATAACATGCATTCTTAGGTGATTTACAGTGCCTTTATACTCCTATTCCATTTCTGAATCTAAAATAAGTTAAACTAAAGGCATCTCAAACAGGATGCAGAGTTGCAACTCAAATTTGGAGCTTTATTCATATTAAATACTGTTCAAAATAAATACAATTCAGAGGAATTTAAAGGTTGTTTTTTAATAGTACATTTATTGATATATTTGTATTAAGTATCCCGGTATTAAAAACATACCATACACAAAATATATGGAGTATTTCCAAAACAATATCATGTGATACAGAAATTAATTTCTTCATTATTTATATCATACTACTGTATATTAAATGTGACCCTGGACCACAAAACCAGTCATAAGTAGCACGGTTATATTTTTAGCAGTAGCCAAAAAAACATTGTATGGGTCAAAATTATGATAATTATCTTTGAACTGTAATTCAGCAGATGCCAACTCTACATCCAATTCCACTCACATTCTAAAAGCATGTCACACCAAGAACATTAAAATGTATAGAAACGTAACTATAACCATAACTAGCCTTTTAGCGTCCACACCAACGAAGGATAACATTCTGTTCATAGTTAACTCATAAACTGAAAAGAAGCCCATGGTTAAATTCTGAATGTTGCGCAACACTCACTAACAGACTCACTCTGACTTTTCCTATAAAACTGCTATACTATAAAATCACTTTTTGCCGGTTATGGGCCCGAGTTGTGGAATAAGCTTTTATCTTGAGCTGCTAACAGAAACCATTATCAGTCTTTAAGCTGCAGTGTTCTTTGTTCTGTTCCCTCTTGTCTTTGGTAGGTGTGCAGCTCGCACTGCGAACAGTGTAAGAATCTCCTCTCAAACCAGGCAATAAGCCCAAAGCTTGTGCTTTATCTCTGCTCTCTGTTCAGATCCTCTCTGTGTCCTCAGAAATACAAGTGGTCCATAAAAGAAAACAGTTATTGTGCAAAGATGTCTTTGGAGAGTTCCTCCAAACCTGCTTTGTCTGGCTTTCTCTCTTCATCATTCCAACAGATCGATACAGTGCTCAGACAATTATCACTGTAAACCACAGATTGCAATGATACGTTTTTGCAAGCACATATTTTGCCCAATTCAGTTCAACCTGCTGCTGTAATCTTGTTTCAGACAACCATATACATTTTCAGTCACACACAAAAATAAATAAATCCAGACCAAGCTGATGAACACTGTTCCCATTTACTCACTCCAAAACATTATTCAGTTTAACAGTCCATTCAAAGGAATCACTGCTGTTATTGTTCAGTCCCCAGGCTGTTGAGAGTTCACACTGATTGCCTGTCGTCCATATATGTTGAATTTCATCTGAATGCAGGTTCACCAGTTTATTTATTTTTTCTTTTTTAATCCAGACCAAGCTGATGAACACTGTTCCCATTTACTCACTCCAAAACATTATTCAGTTTAACAGTCCATTCAAAGGAATCACTGCTGTTATTGTTCAGTCCCCAGGCTGTTGAGAGTTCACACTGATTGCCTGTCGTCCATATATGTTGAATTTCATCTGAATGCAGGTTCACCAGGTTATTTTTTTTTTTTTTCTTCTTTTCTCAAGGTCTAAGGGTTGCCAAACAAAGGAACCCCAGGATTTATTTTTTTCCCTCCTGCAGTGCACAAACTAGACTACTCAGTCACCTTGTTCCACTAAGCAAATGGATTATCCTTGTAATGGTAAAGGGGAACAAAATAAAAGATCAATAGTTTAGTGACACACATTATAGGTAAAAAACAATTGAGGAAGAGAAAAATAGTTTCCAATGCAAGAACACATTTAAAATAGCAAAAGTTTAAAGAAATGTTGGGAGGGTTTTATCATTATTAGGGTATGTTTACACGGTCGCCGTGATTTTGCCAAGTAAGACATGTTCCTGGATCAACATCTTTTGATGATCCTGGATCAACATTATTGTCGAAAAATATAGACTTAACTCAATCCCTACCCTAAACCTAACCCTACCCATAATTTATTCCTAAAATCAGTGGGAAATGATAGCTGATTAACAAGGGTGTAGAAGCACCTAACCCTGATTGTAAGCCTAAAACAGATATTTCCTGAAAAGTTATAACTCAATTCTGATTGGTTGATTGGAATGTTGTTCCAGGATCAACAAGGATGTTGATCCAGGAACATGTTGTACTTGGTGAAATCATGCTCACCATGTTTACACAGCAATAATGTACAATGTAAAAACGGAAAAGTATGTCTTTTGTATTTTTATATTCACTGTTCTAGAACCTTTGACATATTTAGCCATGTACATAACTACCTCATTAGCAGCTGTTTCTATGGGCCGCTATACTTAAGCCATCTTCCATATTAGAACGGTCAAAGCCAGGCCATGAACACTTGAAAACAATTGGCTGTGAGTTTGCAACCATAATTAAACACATTAATGAATATCTATATCTGCAATAGACTTCAGCAAATGATTTTGCTAGAGTAACACTATACAACAAGACGAAGGCGTTAACTAACACAACATTTAAAAGTTACCACAGTTTAAAAACCTATAATATTGAGTTGATGTATATATACGTAAAAACGCAAACCAACACATCGGTTTTTACTATGAGTAACCGTATCAAGATGGCGGACCTATTTACATCTATAATATTTAGTCACCTGTGGCGTTGACCTCCTGACAATCCACCTTATTCTGCAACACGGAAGTAAGCCTATGGGCAAGACTTACGGTTTAGCCGTTTTAGGGAAATAACAAGAAGAATAACAACGTGCAGTAAACAGTAAAACTGTTTTGAAGCAGCAAAAGGAGCTGTTTTGTACAGATAAAAATAGCTGGACGCGGATGAGACTGGAAGCCAGACAAATAACATTTACAAATGGCCGTGCCCACTCTTACGAGAAAAATAAGGTGGATACAGTAGGTAAAAAACTGTATGTGAGAAGTAACCCAGACAACCTACTACTTCAGGCAAGATTCTGAAGTGTGCACCTGACGGACACTTTTCTATCCCATGAGGCCATGGGAGAGGAGATGTGAATGGTAGTGAAGCCTACAAGGTTAAGAAAAAAAGGCAACTAGAGGCCGATATTTATGAATGTACTGTATGTCAGTGGAGGAGAGGGAGGATTTCTCACGACACTGGAAAACAAAAATAGCGCAAAAAATAAACATTTCCTCCTGAAATTAAAATAAACTGATGCTAGCATTATCTTCTGCAAAAGAAAAATAAGGTGGATACAGTAGGTAAAAAACTGTATGTGAGAAGTAACCCAGACAACCTACTACTTCAGGCAAGATTCTGAAGTGTGCACCTGACGGACACTTTTCTATCCCATGAGGCCATGGGAGAGGAGATGTGAATGGTAGTGAAGCCTACAAGGTTAAGAAAAAAAGGCAACTAGAGGCCGATATTTATGAATGTACTGTATGTCAGTGGAGGAGAGGGAGGATTTCTCACGACACTGGAAAACAAAAATAGCGCAAAAAAATAAACATTTCCTCCTGAAATTAAAATAAACTGATGCTAGCATTATCTTCTGCAATGTCCAACACCAATATCTCTGTTAACATTTTTTAAAATGTATTTTAGTGTTTCATAAACAAAAATGTTATTTGGCATTCACTGCCAAATTCACATGTTTTTTTTATTATATTATAAGACATGGAGGAAAATAAACATAGATGATGATGATGATGAACACAAAATATGAATCAACAATTAAGAATTTAAGAATTAAGAATTAGGAATATTAAAGACATTTAGACTGTCTAGACTAGAATTTTATAAATTTGTATCTATCTATCTATCTATCTATCTATCTATCTATCTATCTATCTATCTATCTATCTATCTATCTATCTATCTATCTATCTATCTATCTATCTATCTATCTATCTATCTATCTATCCTGCCTGTCTGTATGTCTGTCTGTCTGTCTGTCTATCTATCTCTATCAATATATCTATCTGCCTATATTTATTTATTGGTGGTTGCAATAAGGGACCTGGATAATGAATGGGGGTAAAAAAGGTTGAGAAGCACTCTTTTTGGGGCATAGGATCATTTTCTGCATACCATTACATTAAAACTTTGATAATTACATGACATGTAGTGTGAAAAGAACATTCAAATCAATGGCTTTACATTGTCGTGGGGTGAATGGTTGCCAAGGTGTGGCTATGCAAGTGTAAAAAATTGTGTGCAATATCTGTAGCATGTTGCTATGTGGTTACAAATAAGTTCTAGAGTACATACTACTTACTAGGGTATTGCTAAGCGATTACTTGAGTATTATGGGCAGTTCAGAGGGTGTTGCTGCATTTGTTAAGGTTTTTGGGTGACTGCCTATGCATGGCTAGCTAGTTGCTAGTCTGTTGCCGTGCTGTTGCAGGTCAGAAGGGTTTTTATCATTTTGCTTTGTGGTTGCTTAAGTATTGCTTAGGTGATTGCTAGGGTGTTGCTATGTGGATACTCAAGCATGCTAAGTAGTTCAGAAGGTGTTGCAATGCATTTGTATAAGTATTTTAGGTGGCTCTCCAGTACTGTTGGGTAAGTTTCCTTTAAAAAGTAATTAATAACTAGCTACTACTTACATCTTCAACCGTGTAATTTGATTACGTATACTAATTCCTCTCTCTAAAAATGTAGTATTGCATTACTTATAACTAATTTATTTGTAAATCCCATATCAACCTCGACCAGTTGAACAATACAAGGATAGACATGAAACTGCTCTTTTAATTCTTTCAAAAAAATTCTATAAAATGGCATAATTCATTCTTGAACTGACCAAAGTATTTAAAGGGAGAAGGTTACATTAAAACATACTTTTTTAATATTACGTGTTACATTTTGATGTGAAATCCACTGTTGCTTTATTTAGAATTGTTCTATAGTATATGTACAGTATTTAATGCAATTACATCAGGAGTAACTGTAATTCAATTACAGAAAGAGTAATGCCTTACTTTTTCAAGGGAAAAGTAATTAAATTACAGAGATCAATTACTTCGTTGTGCATTACACCCAACACTGTCCAGGTACACTTTAAGAAATAAAAAAAAGTACAAAAGCTATCACTGGTGTGGTACCTTTCAATAGGTACTAATATGTACTTTTAAAGCACAGATTTCTTTAAAGTACTGTTAAGGTACTAACATTGGGGTAAAAGATTTACCTTTTAGATTTTGTGCTGTGTTGTTTGCTAAGGAGTTCTTAGAGGACTGAGTCCAGTAATAGCACACTTTCTTCCTTCCTAATTAAACATTTTAGCAGAAGTACTCAAAAATAGCCATGATTAAAGACATACGCTAGCTTTTCCATGACTCATGATGGCACAGATGAGTTAGTCAAGGATTTTCAGATAGATAAATGTCTCAATGGATGAAAGCAGATCAGAATAATACAAAGTCTGAGGAAAAGAAAAATCTCCCTGCTCTGAATGTGGGATATTGCTTCTCAGCTCAGCCCTCGGAGCTATAGTGAGCAGTGGCGTCTGATTGAACGCAAACTCTTTGAGCCTGATGTGTAAATCTTCATTCATATGTATAGGCCTTAGTCACTCACTGCACCACAGAGGGATTTAGGAATCCAAATCCCAAAAAGCAATAACCAAAGAGGAAAGACTCCTTAATATCACTATACGTTGTTCTGAACATCAAAAGCAAACCATCACAAGCTGGCTCAGGAATTGGAGGATTAATGTGTAATAACGGCAGGTGATGGGGAGAGAATCCCTCTCAGAGTCATTGTGATGATGTCAGCTACAACCTTTATGAAAATGTTTATTACGCAAATTCATCCTGTGGTGTCTTGGGACATTGTCATGATTTTATAATGTCAATTGAGGGAGCAATTGAGAAAGAAAAATTACGCAAATGAGATTTGAAGCTCGTTTGAATCCCAAAACTGCTACAGCGTATGAGTTGACAAACTCGGTTTTATGTAGCAAAAGGTTGTGGGTCATAATAATTCATTATATTTTGTTACAGCATATTTACAGCTTCTGAAGCTTGTCGGTACAGCCGGTGCCTAATATTTGATTGTTTATGCAGGAAGGTCATTGCAGTCAGACGAGTAATTGATATTAAAATCAATCAGACCTGTACTCAAAAATAACTGCATGGCAGGTTTGCACGGTTGACCTTGAAACCAAACGTGCCGAATATGACAAATATGCTATATACGGCTGATAGCGCAACACATTTCTTACAATCTTCACAATGTCTGCATTGCTGAACTCATACAGAAACAGCACACTTGAGATTCTATGATTCATAGCATGCACATATAATAACAGATTGTCATTTTATGGACGTGTCCTTTAATTGAAAAGTTAATTTCTCAGTGCACTGAGGTGTTGGAAATCTTTTCATGGTCATTCACTCTACTTGTCTTAGCTTTATTCTCTTTGACTTGTAATGTGCTACTGCCACCTTTCGGTTCGTGATCACAGCCTCAACAAATAATTTACCACCCATATCTACTATCCCAGAATTTTATAACATATGGAGTGTGTAGAAAGTGATAGCATTAGGTTTATTTTTATTTATTTATTTATTTAAATGTGCTCAACATGCATAATTGAAATAGTTTATATATTTGCTTAATAACCTCAGTTCATTAATGCTGACCTATTTCATACGTATTTTCTATACATTTAATAACTTTCCAAGACAAAGGTACAAGACTGTGTACTTGACTTCTTTTATAGTGCAATGTGTTATTCATCAAGTACGGCGAATAAGCGCTGTTGATTAAGCAGTGATATTTTGGCCTTGCTCCCTCCTGAAGTATTTTGTGTTCCCATTATGTTCTCTTTTTTAAACTAGACTTCAATTCATTTCAGGTGAAAGTTTTGTGAAGAACTCCTGTGTATAGACCTTAGTCAGGTTAGACACCATATTTAATTAAAAAAAGAGAAAAAAAAAGTCTTGACATTTGCATACACTGTACAGTATGAATGTCCTTGATCACTTCATTTTTACAACTCACAACTTTTAAAACAGTTTGATTGAGTTTTTGTCTCCTGAAAGACTTTAGCACCTAATGTAACCTAAAATACAATATATTAGAAATGTATTAAATATTCAAACACAAAAACTAAACAAGTCTTGTTTCCAGAGTAATAGAAACTTTTCTGATTGGTGGATTTTGTTTGAGGATTGTGGGTAATGTAGTATTATCCTGACTACGGTTTATTTATTTATGTTTTTGTCTTTAACACTCATTATCTGTAAGTCTAAAATTACAATATATTAGAAATATATTAAATATTCAAACACAAAAACTGGTTTCAAACCATTCCTGTTTCCACAGTAACAGTAACTTCTCTAATTGGTGGATTTTGTCTCAGAATTGTGGGTAGTGTAGTAGGCTACTTTACATTCAAAAGGGATTAAAAATTAATCTGCCAGGGACCCTTGGTTTGAAAAGGCTTGAAAACCCTGGAATAGGACGATTTTTGAGTGAAGTGCCCTTTCTGTCCACCAGATGTCAATATTGAACAGGAGTGAAAGAGCTAATGGCACTCACTGTCTGAATACATGAATTCTATGTTGTCTAAAAATGTCTCAGATGCGTTTCTTTGAATTAGGCATTAATATTTTTTTAATTGAATGAATTTACGTATTTAACGAATACGTCTTAAGAGAACAAAAGGACTTCAATATTTTTTTCTGTGTATACAGACACACTGGTTGCTTTATTATATTGTGTGTGAGATTTATTTGACAGCAGTGTGCACCTGTAAGCTTTTTAGTAGCACATTTTATACAGTTGTTTTCCATTGTGAATTTACACACATTTTGTGCTGTTTACACATCTGCTGTAACTGAGCTTAAGTGAGTTTACAACTTGTCTGGAGTGATGAAGGGTTTTGTAGAAGCGCGCGCGGTGCGCAGCCGCAGGAGAGGCGCTTGGAGTCAGTCAGTGTCAGGGGCTTTGAGGGGTCACAGCTGATCACTCTGCATGCACTTACACACTCAACTCTTGTGTTATGCATCCTTGTAAGCAAACAGAGCCAGTGGAAATACTTTTACGCAGTGTTTGCCTCTCTGGTCGTCGTGTCTCGTCCACGGGTGGCGGATTTTTTGTTGTGTTTGGTGTTTTAGAGTGAATGGTGAGGATTACCGGAGCGCTCCAGAAATCAGCGGCGGTTTTGGAGTTTCACGTCCGGGATGGCCTCATCGCGCCAGGACTACATTGCACCATGGTGGACCTACTGGCTGCACAATTTCCCGCATCTTAATTTTAATTTCCAGACGGTTGATAGCACTTTTAAACCGGAGGACACCAGCTATCAGCAGGTGAGAGTTGTTTGGATTTGTAGTTTATGGAGGGGAGACAGGGGGAAAACTAAAAGTAAATATGATCTTTTTCTGCCATAGCTGGTGGGTAAACAGCTGACACAAATTCATAGCTTAGTCAACTATAATGAAGGTAGATTTCAACTTAAAGTTTGAGCGTGTTCTCGGGACAAGAGTATTTTATACGTATCATTTTAATTAAGGGAAAGACTTTTTACTACAATTTTTGAAAGTGAGTTTCTATGTAGACACAAATACTTGACAACATCAACAAAAAGAAGCCATTGAACATTTACACTGTTATGGCTTGAAGAGAGGGAATTAAACACAAGTTGGCTTGACCACAATTGGAGCTTGTTGTCCTACTACGGGGCAAGTTGTCACTGTGTTACAGGCCATTAAACATCCTAAGACTTTTCAGTATGAAGTAAACAATGAGCATCTCATTAGTCTAGCAATAAATAAATAAAATTAATAAAATAGAATATAGAGATATCAAACCATTGTTTTAGCCAACAAAAGTTATAATAAATAAATTGCAGAAATTATGAGTTAAGCAATTAATTAGACTGCAAATAAATAAAATTAATAAAATAACATACAAAAAAATACCAAAGCCTTGTTTTGTCCAGCAAATATTATAATTAATAACTTGCATACGTTTATATCATTTAAAATGTGTGACAACTTACCTCAACCTGATATGAATGAAAAACACCTAAACATTGCTGAACCTTTAAGTGAATTAGTATTATTTTTTATAGTTGATTATTTTCTGCATGTCAGTGTGTAAATCAAGTTTACCCGTTTTGATGCTTTTTTAAACTTTTAATGTATTGCTGTTTCAATGGTTGTTTTCCCCCTCTTTTAATAATGTATTTGCTGTTTAAATTCATACGAAAACCTATTTAATACCTTATTCTAGGCTACTTTTTTTTTTAGATTTAATTTTTTTTTATTTTTGACTTTTTATTAGCATAGGACAGTATATATTGACAGGAAACGAGGTGAGAGGGGGAGGGGAGGGGAGGGCAGGATT
This sequence comes from Sinocyclocheilus grahami, assembly GCF_001515645.1. Taxonomy (NCBI): domain Eukaryota; kingdom Metazoa; phylum Chordata; class Actinopteri; order Cypriniformes; family Cyprinidae; genus Sinocyclocheilus; species Sinocyclocheilus grahami. The sequence goes on along the minus strand of NW_015505276.1, from coordinate 1,909,523 downwards.
GAGAAAGGACTCACTGAAGAAAGAACTCAAGAAATCACTGACAGTGAACAGCAAGTTTTTGCCATGCAGTGTGACATGTCCCATATGCATTGTTTTCCTTTTACAGGGCAAGAAGTGTTCAAAAGCATTTTTAAGACGTATGCCTATACAGAAGCTGAATTAAAAATAAACTTACAGGTGCATCTCAATAAATTAGAATGTCGTGGAAAAGTTCATTTATTTCAGTAATTCAACTCAAATTGTGAAACT
>NW_015505276.1:1900247-1909190 GCF_001515645.1 Sinocyclocheilus grahami | reverse complement strand
AGTTTCACAATTTGAGTTGAATTACTGAAATAAATGAACTTTTCCACAACCTTCTAATTTATTGAGATGCACCTGTATATGTAAATATTCGTGGGAGTAAACAATGTGACAACGTGCCCCGGCCTCCCCTGCCCAGCAGTGGCCTGTTCTTGTAGGTGTAGTAGTGGAACATGCAGGATGAAATTAGTGTGAAATGTAATTTTGTAATGGATCAAAGGTTTTTCTCTTAACTCGATTGAGTAGAACTATCTCAAACAGGAGCTGACGTCTATAACTTGTACTCTATATGCGTACTTTATCTGTTCACATAATCTAAATGCATTACCATTAAGATAAGAATTCCACACTCTGATAATTGAATATATTTTGTACCTTAAGCATTTAGGGACTTTGATCTGAGATTAAATGTCTGTCACTGAACTCTATAAATGTGCAGTATCTGGTAAACACAGATGTATCTGGTGGTGTGTCAGATCTCCATTAAAGAGACTCTACTGTGATTTGTACCTTAGCACACAATGCTGTCTCCAGAGGAACATTTTGCTCATTGATTCAGTCGATATTTCCGCTGGTTTTTTTTTTTTTATCAAAAAGTATATTACATGCCTTGTTCAAGGTCACATTTCTCTGGGTTACTTGAGGAAATCAATGGAGTGGCAACACAAATTTATTTAATCTCTCGTTCTAAAATAAACTGCTTGTCAAATCTTTCTCTCTGTTAAATTCCCTTGCTAGTTCTTATTTGAAATCAATCTCAGGAATTGTTCTTCTGAACATATTTCCAATATCATCTTAGGGGTGTGTGAGTGATATCAAGAGATGTGTTGGCATTGCACAGATTTGAAATTCCCATCACATGAAAACGACAGTGTGCAATTATTATATGTGGTTTTAGATTTGGTGGCATAACATTTTCAAAAGCATTGACAAATTCTCACAATCTTTTAGGTGTCTTTGGTGCCTTGGTGTGCTCTTTTAAATATGTACCTTTAAAAGTACCAAAAATACTATGTTAGTAGTGTCATAATGGTTTTCTTTAAAGCATCTGTTTGATGAATATAGTAATCAGATGCCATCGCTATACCATAGCACTATCAATGCTTTTTTGTACGGAGGTGTATGTATATGAAATATGTATTCTTGCTTATATATATGCATAGGCCTCCATCTCTCCTCTGCATCTTTTCATTAGCACTTGCAGGAAGTTTGGTTTAATGTAGTTAAATTCCTCTGATAACAATGCATGGGACAAATATAGAGATCCTTTTTTTAAAAATGGTTAATGACTGTCATGCAGTGTTTGCTTGTTTTTAGAAAAACATGATGAGAAATGTTTTGAGTATTACTACTTGAGTATTAAAAGTAAAAACTACTGATCAATAAATCATGTTTATTTATTTAGCAACTGTATATACCATGCAGTATTTAAAAATTGAGAAAAACGTGTGGTGACAAATACTAATACACAATATAAAAAATAGGCAACACGTGTTGACTTTTTATGAGGAACGCTATGCAGACATTCTATTTTTATACCTTGTAAAACTGTTGCAACAGTGGCATTAATTATTTTTTAACATTATTTATAGTTTTTACCTAAAGTGGCCTATACAAACAGTGACATGCAAATGTATGTCCACATTCAAGCATTTCAAACAATTGACTTAAACAGCTAAACAACTAAATATGATTTTCATTAACAATAATCATTACTAAAAGTCAGCATTAGTAAGTTTTCACATGTGGAATCTCCATGGGTTTAGGGGCTTTTTCACTTACTTTTTCACTCAAGGATTTTTTTTTTTTTTTTTTTGCCCTTTTAGTGTTTATTGTTACTCGGCTATTCTATATTTTGCTTTTGACTATAAATCCTCAAGTTCTTGTGTGGTTTGAGCATTAAAAATAATTACAGGCCACCCTTTAGTGATTTTAGTAATTTTGCTCAGAATTTCCCAAGAGCATGTTGTGATTATTTATTGTGAACTTTTTGCAAATGGTTTAACCACTCTTTTGGCTTTTGATGTGACTTTAAAATTTGAAAGCGTGGAGAAGTATTTGTTTTGCATTAACATGAGCAGTAGTCCTTTTCAGTGTTTTCTTAAGCTAATAATAGATCTAATATCTCATATATCTATATCCAATATCCGGCTGTCCTTCTGTTAGCCCTGGATCACAAGACTCCAGAGCTGTTGTGCTTTACTTTCATCACATGATGTTTCAACTCTAAGACTGAATGTTTCTGTTTAGCCTCAGTCCATGTGGGTAGCCATGGTGGTGCGCATGGGGGCCCAGCTCGCCCTCATGACAACCATTATGCGATTTATCCACCCACAGCTGCCACGAACACAAGCACAACATCAAGATACATCTTCTTTGAGAGATGCGGTCATCTCGGTTTTTCAGTTTCTACATATAGACTATTCAGGAAAACACAATGTCTTTCCTCATAGGTAACATCACATAATAAACAAATAACTATGTACCACATTCAAGTGTAGATCAGAACGTTTGCATTAGTTTGAAACTAAATCTGTATTTTTGTCTTGTTTTCCAGTAATATTTAAAGGTTACAAAGGACACGTTTAGTTCGAGATTGATTCTTCGAAAGTATATATTTTTTTATTTAAGTGTTTTTTTTTGTCTGATGATCCTGTGGAAAGAAAGACAAAAAAGGCTGATTTAGAAAATGTAATTAAAACTTTTTCTTGAATTGCAACACTGACAACAGATGAATCGGTCTACTTCCTGTTTGATTTGACCATCTGCCCCATGTTTGCCTAACTCTGTTTGGCAGTCTCTGATCTTCCTGGCCTGTGTGTCTGCGGTGGGTCTGGGTTTGAGTCTGCTGGTGCTGTCCGCATATCTGACCTGCCTGTGCTGCCGTCGAAGGGAAGAGGCTGAGGAAGTCAAAAGGCCCGACACCTGCTGTGTCACATGGGCTGCTGTTATCACCGGTCTGGTCATATGGTGAGTTCATTCACTTTGTTTTGCACCCACCAGGAAACAGGGACTGATTTTATTTATAGTTTAGATCTTGTTTTAAATACATCATTTGCATGTCCCTAACACATCAACTGATGCAGATGATGCTTGTTAGATTATATTTAACAAGGATGCATTAAATTAAGCAAAAGTGACAGTATAGATGTTTATAAAGTTTTTTTTTTATTTTTACTTTCTATTCATCAAAGAATCCTGAAAATTCAGCTTTGCCATAAAAGGAATAAATTATATATTAAAATATTACATATTGATCAAATAAATTTGGTAAACATTAGAATTTTTTATATTTAAACGTTTATTATTATTTCTTAGGGGAATTTCTTTTAACAAAATAGCTTGATGGTGTATTAATATTAAAAAACATTTGTCACCAAATCTAAGGCTGTGTTCTCAACAGTGTTGGGTAGGTTACTCAAAAAAGTAATCCACTACAGATTACTAATTACTTCTTTAAAATTGCAATTTGATTACATTACTGATTACTGCATTTAAAAAGTAATCAGATTACTAATTACTTTGCTTTCAAGTTATCAAACCTAAAAAAAATAGTCTACAAAGTGAAACTCGTAGTTCTTTCAGTATTTTAATACTGACTGAAAAATGTCATAGGTATCAAAACAGCAACTTAAAAGATCACATTGCATTTTTTCCTGATAACAGCAGAAGAGAACTTAAGCAAAAAGAAGCAAAAATAACTTAATGTTCTGTCATTTTTGAAAATGTAGATAAGAGTAATACAACATTTGAAACCATAAAGGGTCTACTTTTATTTGTATACACTCGCAATATCAACAAAACGCTGTGCTTTTGTAAAATAAAGAAAATGCACAGGGTGTGCTTACTGCCATCTCAGTCTCCTTGAACTTCTTTCTGAAACACGCCAAAAAAAAAAAGAAAACTCTGTGAATACTTGACACCCAGACAAAGGGAAATACTGTGGGTATGGAAAGTATTCAGACCCCCTTAAATTTTTCACTCTTTGTTATATTGCAGCCATTTGCTAAAATCCTTTAAGTTAATTTTTTTCCTCATTAATGTACACACAGCACCCCATATTTACAGAAAAACACAGAATTGTTGACATTTTTGCAGATTTATTAAAAAAGAAAAACTGAAATATCACATGGTCCTAAGTATTCAGACCCTTTGCTCAGTATTTAGTAGAAGCACCCTTTTGATATAATACAGCCATGAGTCTTTTTGGGAAAGATGCAACAAGTTTTTCACACCTGGATTTGGGGATCCTCTGCCATTCCTCCTTGCAGATCCTCTCCAGTTCTGTCAGGTTGGATGGTAAACGTTGGTGGACAGCCATTTTTAGGTCTCTCCAGAGATGCTCAATTGGGTTTAAGTCAGGGCTCTGGCTGGGCCATTCAAGAACAGTCACAGAGTTGTTGTGAAGCCACTCCTTCGTTATTTTAGCTGTGTGCTTAGGGTCATTGTCTTGTTGGAAGGTAAACCTTCGGCCTAGTCTGAGGTCCTGAGCACTCTGGAGAAGGTTTTTGTCCAGGATATCCCTGTACTTGGCCGCATTCATCTTTCCCTTGATTGCAACCAGTCGTCCTGTCCCTGCAGCTGAAAAACACCCCCACAGCATGATGCTGCCACCACCATGCTTCACTGTTGGGACTGTATTGGACAGGTGATGAGCAGTGCCTGGTTTTCTCCACACATACCGCTTAGAATTAAGGCCAAAAAGTTCTCATCAGACCAGAGAATCTTATTTCTCACTATCTTGGAGTCCTTCAGGTGTTTTTTCATGTGTCTTGCACTGAGGAGAGGCTTCCGTCGGGCCCCTCTGCCATAAAGCCCCGACTGGTGGAGGGCTGCCGTGGTGGTTGACTTTCTACAACTTTCTCCCATCTCCCGACTGCATCTCTGGAGCTCAGCCACAGTGATCTTTGGGTTCTTCTTTATCTCTCTCACCAAGGCTCTTCTCCCCCGATAGCTCAGTTTGGCCAGCTCTAGGAAGGGTTCTGGTCGTCCCAAATGTCTTCCATTTAAGGATTATGGAGGCCGCTGTGCTCTTAGGAACCTTAAGTGCAGCAGAATTTTTTTTGTAACCTTGGCCAGATCTGTGCCTTGCCACAATTCTGTCTCTGAGCTCTTCAGGCAGTTCCTTTGACCTCATGATTCTCATTTGCTCTGACATGCACTGTGAGCTGTAAGGTCTTATATAGACAGGTGTGTGGCTTTCCTAATCAAGTCCAATCAGTATAATCAAACACAGCTGGACTCAAATGAAGGTGTAGAACCATCTCAAGGATGATCAGAAGAAATGGACAGCACCTGAGTTAAATATATGAGTGTCACAGCAAAGGGTCTGAATACTTAGGACCATGTGATATTTCAGTTTTTCTTTTTTAATAAATCTGCAAAAATGTCAACAATTCTGTGTTTTTCTGTCAATATGGGGTGCTGTGTGTACATTAATGAGGAAAAAAAATTAACTTCAATGATTTTAGCAAATGGCTGCAATATAACAAAGAGTGAAAAATTTAAGGGGGTCTGAATACTTTCCGTACCCACTATATATCTAAAGAAAGCCTGAAGTGTCTACTTTTAAATGAAGTAAGTCTTACCGAAAACAAATATACTCTGTTAAAGTAATCCGCATGAAACCAATGTGAGGTAAGTCTTTCCTGTCTGAGCTTATTGTCTGTAACATCACCTCCGTAAACAAAGCAGCAAGATTCATCAAGTTCATCTAATATTTTGAGTTTAACACCTCTCTGTCTCTCCACTGACTATCTCCTAAACAAAAATTTCAGGATTATGGAAAGATTTTTGTTTTTCTTAATCATGGACACGCATAGGCACCGTTCACATAGAATGTGTTTTTGAATTTAAATTTGAGCTTAGCTTTTTTTTCAAAATACTGTATAATGCATGAGATGCGGTCAAACGTGACCATCAAATGAATGTTCCAATAGAAAAACAATGGAAAAGCAACACAGTGGAATGCAAAAATTTACCTTGCAGGGGGAAAGGGGTAGAAAAAGAAGATGAGTCATGCAAGACGTGCACATTTCATTCAGAACCACTGAGTAGGAAAAGTTCAGAGGGCATTTAGAGTTAGAATAAAATTGTCTTTAACCTGTGACATTTCATTTAGGATGTCAGCTGTATTTTGACAGGGATAATGGTGCATTTGGATTGGATTTGTTATGCGATGGGTTCATGGGTGAGATGTGAGCTGTGGAAGAGATAGTTTTACTATTTAAGCCAGATACGCTGTGACTTCACACACAGTTCCTTGATCTCCCAAACGGCGGAGCAAATCAGAGCGCGAACCGCTGCTTTCAGCTCCAATTGGCAGGAAATAAGAAGGAAACTCAATTCTAATTTTGTGAGAATTAATCATCCTTCACTTCTGCTCTCTCCGAGATCTGTTGCGTAAATTTATTCCCTGCTAACCAGCACACACCTGTCACAGGATTCATTATGTTCAGTGAATGAATACACATGAAAACATGTGAGAATCTCTTACACACCAAGGCCCAATCCCAATTCTACCCTTTAGCCCTTCCCCTTTCCCCTACCCCTCCGTTATGCGCGTTCATGGAAGGGGTAGGGGTGTCTCAATTCTCTTTTGGTTGGAGGGGTAGGGGTAGGGGAAGGGCCCAACAGCCCTTCAAACGAAAATTTTTCGGGACCACACTTCAAACGAAGGGGTATGAATTATCTCAGCGTAAACCGGCTTCAGGGGCAACATGGCTGCCCCATCGAACAAAAAGACACATAAATGTAAGCATTTTTGGCATTAATAAAGATTTTTATGAAAAGTAATCATTTGTTTTATGTTACATTCAATCGTGAGTTCATATTTACGGTCATGTTACTCAAAGAAATGTTTGCAAAAAATCGCTAATATTTGCTAACTAACATCATATCATTATAGACGGCACGATAGTGCCACAACATATTTTCATGTCTGATTAGGGCGATAACCACCGTAGGCATTGAGGGGGGCTAGTCCCCCCAATAATTAGAAATCGCTAAACCCTTTTCTCTAATATTGCCAATTCGAGAGAGAGATGAAAATTGCGTGTATGCATTGCTGTGCGTTTCTCTTTTTAGAGTGTGTAGTAAATCAGCTCAAAAGGGAAATATTTATGACTAATTATAACTGGTTATGATTAAAAATAAATATTTAGATTAGATCTTCAAATTAACTGTAGCAGAATCAATATAACCATTACTTGATCTGTCCATCCACCGAGCAGACAAAATAATCATTTATCAATTCAAAGAAAGATTATTTTCCTGGCCAAAGAAGGATAACTTTCCTCATTTATGCAGTGCTAGCAGTAATTTAACATATGTAGCAAGGGTTCAAAACATTCATTGACTTCGAATTGTGAGCAGCAAACAGAGACAATCAGTTGTCACTCATATACCTGAATATACGCATTGAGAGTCTAACTAATACAAATAAGGAGTTGTAACTAGGCTAATACAATAGGGAAATATACAAACAACACATGCATATACCAGATACAATTATAACTGATTAATTATAGTCTAAATAAAGAAATGTCTTTATGTGTGTGTGTGTGTGTGTTATGTGAGCATGTTGTAGTTTGCTGGTCAGCCAGGCCAATTGGTGCCTGGCCCCGGGGGTCATTTACGTCTCTTTGGAATGTGTTTGAAATTCAATGCGGAGACGAAAGTGGTGAAACTGTTTAGCATCTCCTTGATAGTGGGGGGAACCATTGGCCATTTAGCACCCATATAAGTGTAAAGTCTGTGACCAGGACTGTAATTTATATGCAAATGTCAAAAGCTAAAAGGGTCTCTTAAGCCATAAAACCCAAAGATCATGCATGATTCTACGCAGACGCTACAAGTGAGTCTGCTTAAAAAACAGAGATTTTATCCTCTTGTTGCTGGAAAATATAATGTAGCGATTCAGTATTTAAACTGTTATTAATAAAAGTCGTGGGGCAGCGTTGACAAGTTTCTTTTCTCCTGGATGTGTAACGGGTCACTTAGTTCCTCTCGGCCAGGATCAGCTTCCTGCTGATGTAGATGACCGGATGCTCCTCACCCTCCTGGATCTGTGACAGGACGGCTCCCAGTCCTGTGTCAGAGGCATCCGTCTGCAGCAGGAAGGGGCAGCTAAAGTCCGGGGCTCGGAGGACAGGCTCCGAGATGAGGACCTCTGGAAGGCCTCCCCCGCTGCTGGTGTCCACTGTACCTTCTCCGGCTGCCCCTTCCTTGTCAAGTCTCTCAGGGAGGCGGCTAAAGAGGAGAAGTTGGGGATGAAGCAGCGATAATACCCCGCCAACCCTAGAAAGGATCGTACCTGGGTCTTGGTCTCGGGTCTCGGAGCGGGGCGTACCGCCTCCACCTTCTACTCCTGCAGTCTTAGCTTTGGCATTCTCAGAGAGGGGCACCTGCCAGTAGCCTTTGGTGAGGTCCAACGTAGACGAGCCTCAGGGACGCGGTAGGGCCGTTGCCTGACGACGACCCCTGGCGGCATCCAGATGTCGTGCTGCAGGACATTGGAGGAGAATATATCAGAGAACTGACCGACCAGGTGCTGCAGCTCCCTCTTCTGGGCAGCCGAGAGGTGGGGGTTGACGTCAACAACCACGGGGTCAGAGACGGCGAGGGCCGCGAGCTGGTCTCTAGTCCCCACGCACTTCTTCAGCAGGTTGATGTGGTAGAGCTGCTCGGCTCTTCTCCTCCCTGGCTGGCGCACACGGTACGTCACCGGCCCAATCCTTTCCAGCACCATGTAGGGACCCTGCCAGGTGGCCAGGAACTTGCAGGCAGCATTAGGGACTAGGACCATGACTCGGTCTCCAGGCTGGAACTCCGGTGGTTGGGCTGCCCGGTTATAGTGGCGCTGTTGGGCCTGCTGCGCTTTCGTCAAGTGTTCCCGGACTAATGGCATGACCCGGTCTATCCTTTCCCTCATCTGTCTGACGTGCT
>NW_015505276.1:1854097-1899744 GCF_001515645.1 Sinocyclocheilus grahami | reverse complement strand
GAGAGCAGGAAGAGTTCCTGGGCAATGGCTTTGGCGGTGGCTTTTCGGAGGGGCACTGCCTCAGGGTACCGGGTGGCATATTCGACGATCACCAGGATGTGTTCATGTCCCCGGGCAGACTTAGGCAACGGCCCCTCAAGGTCCATCCCGATGCGCTCAAAGGGCACCTCGATGATGATCAGCGGACTGGAGGGAGTGACGTCACTTGGCAGGTCGGGCAGGCTTGGCAGAACCGCTTCACTTCCCAAATGAGCCCCCTCCCGTCACCTGTTGGAACATATCATAGAAGACGTTAGGATTTTGGGAGGGGGACTCACCTTCTCTCCCGCTATCCGAGGCCAGAAGCACAGGCCGCTGACGAGGTCCTGTCGTGGGCCTCCTTCTTCGGCGGCCCCCTCCTGGGCTGGCAGGCTGCGTAGCCGTGGCCAGCAGGCGGTCAAACCCTGGCCAGTCTCTCCCGATCAGCACGGGGATGGGAAGATCCTTCATGACCCCGATTTCCACCGGCCAGGCGCCGAAATGGTCACCCTGCAAGCGGGAACTTGTTGTGTGTCCTCGTTCGGGGGGTGAGAATATGCGACTGGACCAGAGTGACCGCACTGCCCGAGTCCAGCATGGCCCGGAACTGCTTTCCATTCACTTTCACTTCTATGTATATGTGTATATATATATATATATATATATATGTATGTGTGTGTGTGTGTGTGTGTGTGTCAGTAAGCAGTGCATTAATATAGAACGGTAATTAAAGGCTCTAATGCACACCAGCATAGGTGTGTGTATTGTAGGAGCTAGACGATGTATGATGATGTGTGACGGCATAGTAGTGGTGTCCCAATTCTTAGGGGAATATTTTCACCCCTACCCCTTGACACTCTGTTTCAAGGGCCAAGGGGTAGGTGGAGGGGAAGGGGTATAAAATAGAATTGGGATTGGGCCAAAGTCTGTTAGTGGATCATGTTTGCAGTGAGATATAAACCAGTTTCAGGATCCATCTCTTGTAGTCTGGACAATAAGTGTGTGTGTGTGTGTGTGCGTGTGTGCGTGTGAGAACAATATCATCACCGTAGGTGTCCTGACCTGAAGCTCACTTCTTACCCTTTAGAGAACCTCTAAATCGATTTCAAACATCCAGAGCATTGGGAGTTAGCACACTAATTATGTCAATAAAAGAGAACAAATGTTTTCGCTAATGTGCTAAATTTAATTGGCAGAGGGTTCAGCTAAAACTTGTGACAGTCATGAAAGTTTGAGCCCTGATTGAGTTAACATTCCAGATCTAGAAACAGGGCTGGTTGTCGTGCTAAGTGCTGCTGCGTGATGCAGCTAAAGCCCTGTTTAACCCTTTACTTGTGTATGTGCATCCTAACACACTCTATTGTAAGTAATGGGCTTTTTTTAAAGACCTATATAAAACCCAAACTGAAGTTGTGTGGCTTTTAGCCAATGCCTGATAACTTCACAGTCATTAGAGTTCTCTTAAAGATCCCCTGACAATTGTAATTGACTGTGAAAACTATAAAACTGTTGATTTATAGTAATAAAAATTGTATACTGATAATATTATTTAAAAGATTATTTAAGTTTGAAGTATTTAGATACAGATGAGTTTAGGGAGACTGACTCGAAATTGCCATTTTTCATGTGAGTGGGCTGATTAGCTCTCTTGCCACAATTTACAGGGCCATGGTAAGTTACTTCTCTTATTAATGGATCTTTGTCCAAGATTAATTATGTACAATATAGTGTAGTTTTTCACTGAACATTTTGCTCTTTTTCTCTGGAGAAGCAGTTCTGCAATCTGTCTGAGTACGTGGTGTTCAAGTTAAAATATTTTTTTTAAACGTTTTAAAACTGTAGGTTTGGCCCCTAATTCAGTATTGTCCTTCTTACAGAATATAAATAGTCTGAATAAGAGTTTAGTATTGGAATCAAGTTGCAGGCTCAATTTTCTCATTTCCTCCACTTACTAAATTACATCATCATCTTCTGCCTACAGTTTCCTCTCTTTTGCTGAGAAACATCACTGATGCTTGGGTTAATTCTTTGTAAACTAATGACATCATCATCGTTTACACTTGACACCAAACTTGTAACCACATACATACATAAAGTAATCTTCGACTGATTTGACTGATATTGGTTGTGATATGTCTTAAAAATAAGACTTAAAAACAGAGGTGCACTGCAGCACATGCTCTTAAGCAAAGACGCTCTTATAATGAGACCTTAACTCAATAATGTGGCTGTTTATCTCATTTATGTTTTTGTCGGATGGCCCGTGGTCATTATTGGATTATTCTATCAGCTCAAGTCGCTTTTTAATTTCATTATATTACCTTTGTCCATTTTTAATCCAATAAAACAGGACCAGAATAGTTTTCATCCAGTCACACTGGTTCAGTTCCCTATAAAACAGTTGACACTGAAGTTCTCTACCTACATCCATGTATATTAGAAGCCAGTTCTCTCATTTACAGAATAACATTAGCCTTTTCCACCCCATTCTCCACAGTTTTCCAGTTTATCTCATTTTTTGCTAATCATAAATTAGCGTTTGTTTCAGTTAGCTGTGGTCTGAGCTCTAATGACTGCTCTGACCCCATTAAAGCCCTGCAGAGATGGCTTATAGGTGAAGATTCAGCCGCAGTGGGTCGTTTCAGCAGGAACTGACTGTAATTCATATCCAGCTTCAGAACAGCATCTGACGGTACAGCTTAGGGAGATAGTGTGTCTGTCATTTGCACATTTGAGCATATTAGGTGTTTAAATGGCACTTTTATCCTGCGTCGCTCTGTCAGTACTCAGTGGGAGCACATAAGTGTTTACTGAAGCATTCGATGAGTCCTTCAGCGGTTTAGAGAAAAATCACCAGTCTCTAGCAGTAATATCAGTCCTCACTGTTATTTTTCATCTGTGGAAGACAAATGGAGAAGATTTCAAGAATCTATATGCAGATATTTCCATACAATGACATTTTGTAGTGACCGAGATTGTAAAATGTAAATGAGAGATAAGAATGTCCATGATAAAGAAAAGGATCTCATATGTGACAAGTTCTTAGACATGTACACTTTGTATTCATTGTGGTTTCATATGGTTTTGAAAACCTTTTATAACATTTCAAACAAAAACTGTTGTTTATTGCTCTAAAAATGTCAATTGGTGTGACCATTAAAGGAAAAGTTCACCCAAAAATGAAAATTTGCTGAAAATTCGCTCACTCTCAGGTCATGCAAGATGTAGATGAGTTTGTTAGTGAGAGTGTTTGTAAGAAAAAAATTTACATTAAGGCGTTTAACTTTAAATGCCTTTAAAAGTATTCCTTTAAGTAAAAAGCAAAAAAGGGAAACATATTTCCCAGCATATGAGCGTGCACATCTTAATCATTTAATTTAGAATGTTTTTGAATATTTTTTTCAATATTTTTTTTTTCTTCAAAGATTGTGAATTATGATTGAATTCAAAAATATAATTTTTTTTTGGCAGTTGCACCACTTACTGTTAGGTAGCACCTCCCAACATTTACTCAAAGTCTGGTATCATAGCGGGAAAACATGGATTTGACTCCAGCTAAAGAATCATGCACGGGATGAGTATGTCTCAAATAACACTGCCATCTGTTCCAGACAAGCAGCAACATCTATTAAATTATATAAGGCACATTGAGGTAGAGTATCCGTTACGTTGTGGTATCTTGTGCATAAACGCACAACGAAACATTGGTCTAAGAGCGCAGCAGTGTTCGCAACAGTCTGTGAGCCGTGATAGTTTTAAAGTCCGTATGGAAACGGCTGCGTGATTCTGGTTCCGGAACAGACTTTCTGACACAGCCGCCCCCGATTATCAGTCAGGATTAATTGCATACCTTATGAAAGGCCGTTTCAAGAGTCCGCTTCATCATCACTTAATTGGGGAAGGTGAATCAGTCTTGCAACGGGACGTGTGTACGTTTTATCCTTCACTTGAATCTTGGCCATCCTAATCCTTCCATCAGCCCCTGCATAAGTTTCCTTCACAATGCTTACAGGCCACAGAGCTCGTGGAAGCTGAGGATTAATCACAAGCGCTACTTATCCTACTGCCAGCTCTTTGCCATCAGATCTCCATTTCTGTCTGCCCTGTAGCTCTGGTAAGTAACCGCAGATGAAAGAAGTCCAGAATTGGTCAGCCAATACCTGACTATGTCTCCACCTGCGTTTTCCCAAGAGTTCGTGGGGATCATAAAGGACTTGTGGCAAGGGCTGGGTATCGTTCAAAAATGTTCGATATCGATACCGATACCTTGACTCCGATACCGGTTCCTGAACGATACTTTTTTTGATACCAATTTTATGAAATCAGTTTTAACAAGATTACATTATCTAAAAAAAAAAACTTTGGTTTTATTTTTCAGCTTGTTGATGTTTATACAAACTCAAAGACTCATCTCCTGAGCCACTGCACAAAGGAACAAAATGTAATCAACACAATAAATCAGTGCAAATAGTTTTATTAAAGCTCAAATAGTCTTCAGTCTTCTGTTAGGCTACATTTACACTAGTGCGTGTTCGTTTTAAAACGCATAGCTCAGACAGAATCATGATTTCTATTTATTTTCCACTGATTTACTGATGAGCATTAGCAGCTTCCAGCGCTGTCTGCCTGTGTTCTCTCTTCCATGATCGCTGCTCTGACTCCGAGTCAGAGGTAATAACATATTTAATTTCAGCAAAATTACATGGCCAAAACACACATTAGGAGCACTCAGGGGGGTTGTAGCGGAACTTAATCTGCTGTTCAGCTAGTTGTCTCTGAAGCTCGGGGGCCATTAGACTGAATGTATCTCATAGTTCCCTGTCACCTCCTGTGAAGTATTTCGTAAGGCTTCCCTCTTCGAGCAATGAAGCGACATAAGGAAAGTAGAAAGGCATCTGTATCCAGGTGTTCAAGGAGATCTAAATGTAAGCATCTGGTGGTTAGGCACTTGTACAAGATCCCCCATCGCTTCTCCTGGCGACGTCCTATCTTCATGTGAAAGGGCCCAAAGCAGTCTATGCCAGTGGAGTAGAACGGTGGCTTAAACAGAAGTAGCCGACAAGGTGGTAGGTCGGCCATTCGAGGGATCTGTGGTTTAGCCCTCCAGAACTGGCAATCCTTACAGGTTTGTTGGTTTTTGCGTATGGCTTCACAACCCCTCAGCACCCAGTATTTACGTCGTAGCTCTGCTAGCACTCTCTCAGCATCAGGGTGAGGGAGCTGTTGATCCATGTCCTGTATGAGTAGCTTCGTGACCTAATGTCGTGGGTCAAGGACGATTGGGTGTATACTGTCCGATTGCAGGGTTTCAGCCCGGCAAAGTCGTCCGCCGACTCTGAGAAGGCCAGTATCTTTATCATACTCTGGGGCGAGAGAACACAGACGACTATCAGTTGGAATGAGCTGTCCAGCTCTCAGAGCCTTGATTTCATCTGGGAAAGTATCAAGTTGTGCCTGTGCTAAAATGAGCTTTTCTGCCTGGATATAGCTTGGGGCATCACAAGGGGTATCAGTGGTTGCCACCCCATCACAGGCCCATGCAGTGGACTGGACCAGTTCTTTTCAGGTTTGGAACTGACTGAAGTCTGGAGGTGTGAAACTCGACATTGTTGTGACTGAGTCAATAAAATATGCTCTTTTCAGTTCACTGGGTTCGGGCTCAACGTGGGCTGACGTGGGTAACAATGGCCACATATCTGATCCTTGAGTCAGGAAATCTGGGCCAGATATCCATTGGTGAGGGCCTGCTAACTCCTCTAAGGTCATACCTCGGGTGATATGGTCAGCTAGGTTTTCATACCTCCACCTGTTGACATCAGTTAGTGTCTGGATTTCCGCTACTCGGGCCCCCACAAAGACCTTGTATCGGCGTGACTCTGATTTTAACCAGTGCAACACTGTAGTGGAATTAGACCAGTAGGTGACTTAGATTAACAGTAGGGTCAGCTCAGCCTGTATTACCTTGGCCATTTGGGCTCCAGTTAGGGCAGGAGATAGCTCTAAGCGGGGCATGGATAGGCATTTCCAGGGAGCTACACAGGATCGAGCTAAGACATAGGAGACATGGACATCCTCATGCTCATCTGTGGTCCGAAGTTACGCCACGGAACCGTATACCCTCTGTCGCAGGGTGAATGAGAACACAGACTCGGTACTGATAGAAAGAGCCCCGGAGGGTGATTTATTGCCCACACACTGATCACACGTGCTCGGAGGATTGGTGCTCGGTGCTCGGTGCCCGTCTCAACGTGGTGCTCGTGGGGTGAAGTGCCGTGGTGCAGATCTCTCTCCTGGGGTGCCGTCGGAGTCTGTGAATAAGGAGAAACAAGCATTAATGTCGCCTGAAGCTCCGGTGTGCCTTCCCACTGCTGTCTCTTCTCCTGGATTTTATGGCCAGCGGGAACGAGCTCCAGGTGTGCCACTCATCACGCACAAGTGTTGTGCTTCTGTGATCAATGTGGCAGCGGCGTTTCCATGGCGACACTGATCTGGAACCGGGATACTTGCCACATCCCTGTGGCCCTGGTCCTGTGGGGAAACACACAACTCATTGTGGGGGTATTACTGGGGGGGGAATTTGAGGTTACCTGCCAGACCTGCCCAACCGGACCAGCCCCGGGATAGACAGTCCGCATTCCCGTGATCGGCCCCGGCCCGATGTTGTACCTGGAAGTACCTGGAAGCAGAAGTCCTGGAGTGCGAGGAACCACCGCATCACTCGGGCGTTCGTGTCCTTCGCCCTCGACATCCACTCTAGTGGCGCATGGTCGGTGACGAGGGTGAACCGGCGGCCCCAGAGGTAGTATTTCAACTCCAGGACTGCCCACTTTATGGCCAGGGCCTCTTTCTCCAGTGTTGCGTACCTGGTCTCCGCGGGGGAGAGTTTCCTGCTGATGTAGACTACGGGGTGTTCCTCTTCATCCCGGAGCTGGGAGAGGACTCCGATGAGGAAGGGGGCGATGATGCGAGCCCACTCTTCCTGGACCCACCCCTCCCGGGCCGCAATAACCTCAACCGTATGGAGGTAAGCCTCTATGTCATCGTTCTCGGTCAACCAGATGAGGTATTGGGGCGCTTTGACCGGCGCTTCCGGGAGGGGCAGGCGCACCGCCACGCTGGCCTGCAGCTGTTACACGACCCGGTTAGTATACTCCTGCCGGGCTGCCAGTCATTCTGTAAACTGCTGCTGGCAGGCCGAGAGCTCCGTTAGGCGGCGGATGACCTCTTCCATGTGTCCGGGGGAAGAGAGCGGTTCTCCTAGAAGAAGCACAGAGATCGTTACAGCAACCTGGCTGTACAAGTCTGTGTCTCAATTCACCTGTAATGCCCGCATTCGCCACCATATGTCTCGGGGTGAATGAGAGCACAGACTCGATACTGATAGAAAGAGCCCCGAAGGGTGAATTATTGCCCACACACTGATCACACGTGCTCGGAGGATTAGTGCTCGGTGCCCGTCTCAACGTGGTGCTCGTGGGGTGAAGTACTGTGGTGCAGATCCCTCTCCTGGGGTGCCGTCGGAGTCTGTAAATAAGGAGAAAACAGCATTAATGTTGCCTGGAGCTCCGTTGTGTCTTCTCCTGGCTTTTATTGCCAGCGGGAACGATGCTGCCAGCGGGAACGACGCTGATCTGGAACCGGGATACTCGCCACACCTCTCAGAGACATCACAAAAGACATGCAGTTCCCTGATGGAGGAAGGAGTGTCTGCACAGGCAGGAAGATAAGGCTGAGGGATTTGTAGCTTGGTGATGTTAGACAGTTCTTCAGCCCACTGGTACCATTTCTCTCTGAGGTAAAGGGGTTCATTTGGGTCATCCCAGCCAAGGTTTTGTCTCCAGAGATCCTGAATAAGAGTCTTAGCCCTGGATGTGAATGGCATGATAAACCCAAGGGGGTCAAACTGACTTGCCAAAGTCTTATACAGGTTTCTCAGAACAGCCTCAGCTGGGTGGCTCTTATATCCGAGGGTGTCATCAAGGCAGTCCCATTGTAGGCCGAGCGTGGATTCTTGTAGGTCATTACTGTTCTGAGATAGCCAGCATTCACTACTAGTGGATCTGGCTTCTGAAGGGAGATGCTTGAGAACTGATGGTATGTTGCATGCCCACTGCCTTATTTTGAAGCCTCCCTTTGACAGAGCCTGGCGCAACCCATCTATCACAGCTTTGGCCTCACTTTGATCTTGATTGCTGTGGAGGCAGTTGTCAATGTAGAATGAGTTCTCTACAATGTCATCCAAGCCAGGAATGGTGTCTTTATACTCTTGGGCATGGCACTGCAGAGCATAGATGACACAACAGGGGCTGCAAGTTGTTCCAGAGGGAAGCACCTGCCACTCATAGATGTCGGGTTGAGCCTCCCTATTCATGTCCCTCCATATAAATTGCAGCACTGATCTGTCACCAGGTAACAGGCGTACCTGTAGCCCTTGATGTCTCCACTGATCGCAATGGCATGTTGGCAAAACCTCAAGATAACACCCAGTAAGAATGGTCCCAGTGACGGTCCAGGAAGGAGTTGATCATTCAAACTCTGTCCTTGGTACTGGAATGGACAGTTGAAAACTATTCAGGGCTTCTCATTGTGGCATACCATGTGATGTGGAATAAACCAGGACTCTGTGCTCTGATCTGCCTCTTCTGGTGATATCCTGGCAATGTAGCCTGCTGTCTCCAGCTTTTGGATTTCAGAACAGTAGGTCTTGGCCTGCTCAGGATTCTTGGCCAGCTTTCTCTCAGTATTCCATAGACTGGGAAGCACAGCCTCTTTGCCTGCACGTAGCAAGGTGATGGGTTTGCGCCTTAGCAATGGTGTAGCATACTGCAAAACTCTGTCCACATTCACTCTAGCAGTAGCAGACTGTGAGAGATTGAAGGACTGTTGATCCTGTTTAGACCTTGTGATCAACTTTTCGTTGTATGGCAGGGTGTCCATTTGCCATAAGCGTTCCACATGGTGATATCGTTCATACCGGGGTGGTGTAGTCATGATGTGCAGACATTGTTACTGACCTCTAGGAGGCTGAATGGGACACATTGGGCCTTGTAGTACCCAACCAAGCTTGGTACATATGGCAACAAGGCCTCCTAGTGCTCCTTTACGGACAGGCTGAGTGGGGGTCAAGAGATGTGGCATGTCAGATCCTATAAGGAGTAAAGGTTGTACTCTGTCTACTGGTAGCAGGGGTAGACCTCTCAGGTGGCGGTATGCTCTCTGAAGAGCTGCCACAGGGTAATCATGTTCAGCGAGACATAAAACAGGAGCAGTGAAGGCATTGTGGATAGCATTACCTCTCTTTAGGTTTAGCAATGGGCAAAACCTCCAAAGTTACTGTAGACCCTTTCAGCTCAGCATGACTTTGTTGGATTGTCTGTAGCGGGAGAATCTTAGAGGTTCCATTCAGTTTAAGCTGTTGAATAACAGGAGAAAGAACGATGGTTCTCTCAGAGCCGTCGTCAAGAACAGCGTGAGCCTCCATAGTCTGACCACCATTGTGCAAAAGAACTTTGGCAACTTTGAGCATGACTTTCTGTGAGCGGTTGGGCCTCTCAAGATACACTTGTGTGGGGGGCAAGCTGACCATAAGCACGGCTCTTGAAGTGTTTCTAACAGAATCGTGTAGGACGGTAAGGTGCAGTTCTTTACAGATTTTACATGGTCGCTTGAGATTACAGGAGTCCACTGGATGGCTTCGACCACATTTCCAACAGAGTTTACCCTCTGTGATCCAGGTGATAATCTGAGAGGTGGTTAACTTCTTGAATTTCTCACAGGAGTTGAGGTAGTGCTCTCTGTTGTTACAGTGAGGGCAGTAAGGCTTTGGCTTGGACAAGGCTTTGACCTGTGTAGATTCAGGAGACTCGACGGCTTTCTCTGAGGTCAGAAGTATGCGTGTAGACCATTCTCTGTCAGGTGGGGTTCCTCTACCTTTCTCATATAGTTTGGTAGTTTCAGATTGAAACATGGCAGCTGCTCGACTAGAAATCTGCTTTGCTTGAGACTTTATTTGTAACCAAGCCGCCAGATCAGGGAGAGTATAGGTTTGATCTATCCCAGTTTGGAGATAAGCCATGGCTTAGGCTGTACTTTACGAAACTGCCTCTGTAAGCAGGGCATAAGAGCCCAGAAGATGGTCTACATGGGAACCACACATAAGTTTGTATGAGTCAAAGGCACTGGAGTCACCCGCCTTGAGTGGTGGAGTGCTCATGATAGCACCTAGCTCAGACTGCACGAGTTGTCTGGGCTGTCCATACTTCTGCAAAGCCTGTAAAGCAGCAGTGTATGGTTGTGGGTGGTGCATATAGGCCTTAGCCAGCTGCTGGGCACTCGCAAATTTCAGGTGACTCAGTAACACTTGATATTTGTACTGTTCACTGATGTGTGTATGGTGGGTCAGCAGATTATCCAAGGCCAGTTTCAATAGAGCAAAATCACTTTCAGTGCCACTCTCGAAGACTGGTAATGTAGGGCGAGGGATGCCGTATGCTGTGGCCATTAGCAGTTCTGTTCCGGGTTGAGGCAGGTAAGTAGCTTGGGGAACAGGTAGGTATGGATAGTATTGAGAGTAAAAGGGGGTGTTAGATGAATATATTACACTTGGACGAGTAGCTGGAAAAGGCTGGGTTTAACTGCTGGGTATAGCTCTCTGGCCGTGTAACGATGAATGCGCATCGAAAGTTGCTGCAGCTGAGGCAACAAGATGTGTTGACTATGAGGTCAAAACGCTGTCTGTATGGGGAGTCACGGGTTGCGTTCTCACTGGCTGCTGTGGGACAGGAGGTATGTTCTCCTCAGAATATGTGACTTGGGACCTCCTTAGGTTGGTTGACTGCACATAATTTCAGATTTGAGATCATTCAGATAATTTTCATTGATGATGGCACTGGTAAAGCTGGTACTGGTAAGGGCATAGTTACTTGGGATGACACAATGTAGTGTTTAAGTGTTGACTGAACTATGCGTGTGTCCCTTACAATTAGAGCTCGACCAATATATAATTTTGCCGATATTATTGGCCGATATGAGTCTGTCGCAGATATATCGGTATCTGCAAATATGTGAACTTTGATATGAACTTTTTTTTTTTTTTACATATAATGCAGATTAAATGCTTCTGAATGGTGTAATTACTTATTTTGTCCATCAGAGCACACTCCATTGTTTTCTACTGGCGACCCAGGTCAGTGTAGTGTAGAGATGCACGGATGAGCTCAAACTTCACCCGAGTCCGCTGCTTCGGATTATCTGTCTGCCACCCACCCACACCTATATTTGATCGTCACATTAGAATGATTCTAATTCTTAGTTTTGCATGATGATATGATGAATGGATGGTTCATTTTTAACAGCAGATTCAGTGGCGTTAAAGACTAGAGCTGATCTGCGCATAACGGAACGTGCATTAAAGCCTGTGTTACGGCCACCGGATCGCGGCCACTCAGTCAATGCTGGTGTTTATACCGGTGTACCGACGAAACATGCTACCTATCAGATTGTGCTTCCAAAAATATATTTGCATTGTTTTAAGGGTAAGTTTAGGGTAAGGGTAGGTATGGACAGGTAGGTTTAGGGTAGGGGTAGGTATGGACATAAAAAAAAAACCAAACCACATGAATAAGATGCTGGTAGCACAATCTGATAGGTAGCATTTTCACTATCGATTTGTTAGCACAAATCGTCAGAACACCGGCCGTGCCGTGGCCCAGAACTCATGCTTATCACATCGTTCACATCACGTCGCGCTGCCGCTGCGCGACAAAATACAATCAAATTCTACAGTATTTTGTCGTGCTGCTCGTGTCCGATTTAGAATAGAACCCATTTTAATCAGTGATGTTGTCTACACTGGATGCAGTAAACTGATGACTTGTTCTATTTATGACATGCTGACACAAAGTTCAAATGATTTTCAACGGTTGCTTTGTCAAGTCCTGTTGTGGTGCAGACACGGTGTCAGCATAGTTTGTCAGTACAGTCAGTAACGCAGCAGATTGAAAAGTTAGTATATTTTTTCAGTCCAATAGGCGGCAGTGTGGTGGTGGCTTGTGTCTGTTGAATGGAAAAAATATTATTCATTATTATTATTTATTCATTTTAGATGTTTACATTTGGAAAAGCTGTGCTTCCTGCATAAATCTGCCCCTGTTGATTTGGCAGTTGCTTGCTTGCCCTACAGTTACCTTGCTTAATTTCTTAATTCAAGTTATATATATTTTGTTCTATTTGTGTTTTTTTAAGTTATTTATAATAAGTGAAGTGAAGTTTACTGTTAAGTGCGCTGATGTCAGACTCATTTTGAATAAAGTTTATTGTTAAATACCCTGCCTCCACTACATAGGCCTATGTTTGTCACATCATTATAAGTGTTTTGGCCCTTTTCCACTGCATGGTACGGCTCGGTACGGTTCACTTTTTGGGGGTTTTCCACTGGGTACAGTACCTGGTACCTGGTACTTTTTTTAGTACCACCTCGGTTGGGGTTTCAAGTGAACCGTACCGTTACCAAAACGTGACGTGTAAACTCTGCTGATCACGGATTGGCCGCAATCATCACTACCTGCATCACTGAACTTGCGACACAAACACAAAAGAACTGCTAGATTTAAATCAGCACAGCCAGCGAAGGATCGAACGCACAGATGTTCCTCTCGTTGATAGCAGAGGAGCGGATCCAGTGAGAGCTTGATGGGGTGACGTGGAATGACTCCTTTGTTTAGGAGTCGTGGTAGTAGAGGCAGCGCAACTATAACGACATGTAAATAATCCCGCCCACTCTAAAGCGGTACTGAACTGCAGTGGAAACGCAAACCGTGCCGAGCCGAGTCGTACCACGCAGTGAAAAAGCACCATTTGATCACCACATTTGAGTTATTGCAAAAATGTGTTTATGTATATATATATTCTGTTTATGTAGACTATATACTGTATTCTATATACAGTACCAGTCAAAAGTTTGGACACACGAATGGGAAGTGTGTCTCAACTTTTGACTATACTGTACTATAATATAGCCTACACATAAAGAATATCGGCCGATATATCGATATTGGTCTTTTTTACTCCCTAATATCGGTATCGGCCCCCAAAAACCAATATCGGTCGGGCTCTACTTACAATGCTCTGTGCCTCTGGAGCAGTCTGTATGGCTTGTACCGTGGAGGATGATGGAGAGACTGCTGGAACATAGATGTTTGGGCTGAGCTAGCAGAAGGCAACTGAGGTGCTGGCCAAGTTGAGTCAGGTGATATGCAAATCTCTGAGTCAGACAAGCTGGTATCTTTGCTGAGCAGGGAACTCACGAGTTTGGCCACCTCAAGGTCAGTTTCTGCTATTTTAAGCTTACGCTGTCTCTGCAACCGGTTAGATAAGGCTTCCTTTGCCGAGAGGGCCTCTTCCTGTGCATGTTGAGCCTCTCTAGCTTGAATCTGTAACCTCTGAAACTCTATTTCTGCCAGTGGGTCCTCCTCCATTTGCTGACGGAGCTCATCATACTGCCTTTGTTTTATTATTTCCTCCACTATGGCTGCCTGCCTGCTTGTGAGTGCGGATGCAGCATGAGCGCCCAAGACACTGGAACGACCACTGAATTTGGAATGAGAACTGGCTTTGCTATGGGTTTTCCTCGACTGGCTCTTGTGTTGGCTTTGACAGCATGAAGAAGCGGTTGGAGGAGGATCCACAGGAGGCAGATAGCCAACCTCATATGCATCCAGATGGGAAGGCAGTTTATTCTGTCTTTTGGGTCGAACTGTAGCCTCTGATGCATTGCTAGCTGCAGTTACCCATGATGATTTGGTTGCTATGATCTGGCTCGAAGGACCAATTTATGTTAGGTAGCACCTCCCAACATTTACTCAATGTCTGGTATCATAGCGGGCAAACATGGATTTGACTCCAGTTAAAGAATTATGCACGGGATGAGTGTGTCTCCAATAACACTGCCATTTATTCCAGACAAGCAGCAACATCTATTAAATTATATAAGGCACATTGAGGTAGAGTATCCGTTACGTTGTGGTATCTTGTGCATAAACGTACAATGAAACATTGATCTCAGAGCGCAGCAGTGTTCGCAACAGTCTGTGAGACATGATAGTTTTAAAGTCCGTATGGAAGCAGCTGCGCGATTTTGGTTCCGGAACGGACTTTCTGACACTTACAGTTTGAACTAAACTTGCCTAGTCATAAAAATTTTAAATTATTTGGTGGTTTTGTAGATTTTAAAGTTGTTGTTTTTTTCTCCTTCCAAATTTCAATAAGCTGTCCAGCAGTTTTTCACATGTAGTCATAACAGAAGTCATTAACATTTAAAATCTGGAAGCTACAGCAGCAAAAACAGGCTGTTGTTAATGTAAAAATGTGTAAATGTGTTTTATTTGCTAATTGCATCTACATGCATGTACTGGATTGATTAATATGAACAGTGTTGGGGGTAACGCATTACAAGTAACGCGAGTTACGTAATCAGATTACTTTTTTCTAGTAACTAGTAAAATAACGCATTACTTTTTTAATTTATAAGAAAATATCTGAGTTACTTTTTCAAAAAACTAACGCCAGTTACTTTTTCCCATTTATTGACTGACAAGTCTCCTGTCCCCATATTGGGAGAAATTGGAAGTGCAGAGGAATTGTGTGCGCTGTGTGAACATGATGTTACTGTAGTTCTAGACTAAATGTGAATGTGCATCAATTCATCCCACTCACAAAAAAACAGATTTAGTGTTCATCAAAATTAATTAAAACAGTGAAATGCAAACTCAGAATATGACGCAAACCTGCAATAATTAAATATGTTAAATAACACAAATGTATCTAATCCCATTTTATGAACCAATGTCTTTGCTGCTGACCTTTGATGATCCAGTTCAACCATACTAATAAGCAAAAATGACTTTAGATAAACTAACAATTGTGCTTCATTGTTTTTTTTATTGCTGAAGAGTGTTTCTTCTCCTGCGTTCTATTGTACAGACGGGAATTTACTTTTCCTTCAGCCTGAGGTTTATTCATTACACTTTTTGGTGTGAAAGGGCTTTTACATTTGCTATAAATAGAACTTCTTATATTAAAAATAATCAAGCCCTGCTCATATTTAAAAAGTAACGCAAAAGTAATGTAACGCATTACTTTCCATAAAAAGTAACTAATATGTAATATATTAACTAATAACGTAATAACGTAATTAGTTACTTTTTTAGGGAGTAACGCAATATTGTAATGCATTACTTTTAACTTTCCCCAACACTGAATATGAACATGTTAAAAACACCATAAGCAGTGTTCTTATGATCCACCTTGATCCATCCCTTTAAGAACTATTTAAATCTTTGCACTTTTTTAGGCTTAATCATTGTGGGTTTGAGATCTGGCTAATTTACTCATCTCACAGACACTGTGCCCAATCATTTCCTTAAAATGTACACCTTATCTGCTTTTGGATCTTTAATAAATGGAGAGGTGCAGGTTGTAAGTGAGATGTAACCAGATGAGCAGTGATTTCAGCAGCGTGCTGGAAACAGAGGGCGAGAGCTGTGCTCGCACACTCACCGGCTAATGGGAGCAGAAATGCTGCTGGCCTGAGGGAGTTCTAGTAATGTTATAAGGAAAGAGCCTGGAATCCATCATGCTTAGGGGAAATCAGAGACAGGATTCTCACTCAGACCACCTGCCCCCACACCAACACACACACACATCCTGTTGAGGAGTTATTATAGCAGGACAATTTATGCCATCTGCTTACTCCCCACTTTGGGAGTCCAATCTGGAGTATGCGATACTTTGAGAAAAAATAAAGTTGAATATGCTAAAATTATTTATGCCATTTACTACATACAAGTATCATGTACTCATAGAACCTGTAGAGCATTTATTTTAATTATACAACATTCAAATTCATGCATTTCAGCTGAAACCAGATCTATGGCTAGCAGTGTCCTTTGGCGACCCAGTTTGTTTTGTCCCACTTTTAAGTTTGAGTCACTCAGTAATGGCAATAATGACATGGACAGGTACAGGGGAAAATGCTAGAGAAATAAATCATGACATGAATACCAAGTTAGTGCTGGCATAGACATTAAATTTTTTCCTTGAAATAAGCACAGAAAGTGGAAAAAGAGCAGCAGAGTCATTCTCTAGTTGATGATTATAAAATAGTTCATTTAATATAAGGTTACGTTAATTTTTCAGGGGAGCAGCACGCGTTCACTCTGCATGAGTATGCCAAGATAAAAAAAGAAGAAAATGAAGAATATATATATATATATATATATATATATATATATATATATATATATATATATATATATATATACATATTCTTTGTTTTTTGTTTTGTATTAAAAAATGTTTGGCCCATATTAGATATTTAATTGTACATAGTAATTTTCCCTATGTTTACTTTCAGGTTATTTTTGCTCATCTAATTTTGTAAAAAAAAAAATAATAACAATAATATTAAAAACGAATAATTGTTAAATTTAGCAAATCTAATGTAATTTCAAATTGTACATTGTTTCAGCTATATAGTAATAACGGTTCATTTTTGATGAAATATTGGTGCATGAAGATCTATCTACTAACATGTAAACTAAAGTTACTGTAACAGAAAAAAAAAAAAAAAAATATATATATATATATATATATATATATATATATATATATATATATATATATATATATATATAAACAAATTGTCTGCTTGGTGTTTTGTCTAATTTAGTCCTCATCCAATAATGACTTTGACATCCCTGGGTTTTGTGAGTGTTTAAACTGGCCTTGAGTTTTTCTAATCCCCCTCCTTGTGTGGGTTTTTATTTACTTTTTTTTTAAAATAATTAACTAGAAATGGAAAGTTGAGAAATCAAAACTGTTTCAAGGTTATATGCCTTATGTGGTTGAATGTCTTTCAGTGCATTTTGGCTGTTTCCTATATCGTTGCTAGAGCTGGTTGCTAAGGTAATGATGCACGTTTCTGAGGTCTTCTGGGTGACAGACGGATAGATGGACAAATGGATGGATATAGATATGGATGGATGGATAATGGATAGACAGACAGACAGACAGACAGATGGCTTTATCATATATATTTATAATAACAGTCTGAATATATTAATGTAACAGTCTGAAAATTTGCCTTTCTGCTGAAGCCATCAAAGAAAATAAGATACACAAGTCATGCACATGGATGCCAGGTTGAGAAAAATACAGTAAAACAGGATATATTTCTGTATTATGCAAGTATAAAGCTCTGATTTGGAGAATGCATCTCTTAAAGGCATAGTTCACCCAAAAATGAAAATTCTGTCATTAATTACTCACCCTCGTGTCGTTCCAAACCCGTAAGACCTTCGTTCATCTTCAGAGCATAAATTAAGATATTTTGGATGAAATCCGAGAGCTTTCTGACCCTGCATATACAGCGACACAACTACCATGTTCAAGGCCCGGAAAGGTAGTAAGGACATTGATAAAACAGTCCATGTGACATCAGTGGTTCAACCGTAATGTTATTAAGCTACGAGAATACTTTTTTTATTTATTGTGATACTCTTTTTTTATTTATTGTGAAGACTGACAAGAAAGAGAAGACATTGTTGAATAAAGTCATTATTTTAGTTTTCTTTGCACACGAAAAGTATTGTAATATAGTTTCATAAAATTATGTTTGAACCACTGATGTCACATGGACTATTTTATCAATGTCCTTACTAGGGGTCAACCGATTATCAGCCTGGCCGATTATCAGCCTGGCCGGTTATCGGTGCCGATATTAAGCATTTTTATGGTTATCGGTCAATTTAAAAGCTGATTTGCCAATAAAATAATTTAAAGGCATTTAAAGAAAGTTTTTGTCAGAGCCCTTGTTATTCTTAATTTTGACAGTAATTTTAATTTTTACACCAGACACACACACACACACACACGTATATATGAGTTCAAAATATTGGTTATCTGTCTACTTGATGTAATAATCGGTGTCGGCCCAGAAAAACACATATCGTTGACCCCTAGTCCTTACTACCTTTCCGGGCCTTGAACGTGGTAGTTTGTCTATGGAGGGTCAGAGAGCTCTCAGATTTCATCAAAAATATCTTAATTTGTGTTCTGAAAATGAACAAAGGTCTTATGGGTTTGTAGCGACATGAGGGTGAGTAATTAATGACAGGATTTTAATTTTTGAGTGAACTATCCCTTTAATATCAGGAAACCCCAGTTATGTTTGTCCGTGGGCCAGGTTAAAACTTGCTGTAGCCTATATGTTATATTCTATTCATTAATTTCAGTAACACTGGCACTTTTCCATTCTGTTTTAAATGCTGTTCTTGTATTCAAATTCATTAGTGACAATACTGTATAGTCGATACATCAATATATCGAAAACAGAAGAGGTTTTCCAAAAGCAAGGGAAATATCATGCCTGGACTGTGTCTCATATAGCGGCTCTAACATAAGGAGTGGGGGTTAGATCCCTTGCTGATTGAGATGGACTGAGCGGCCCTAATGCTTGACAGTCTGCACACATGGTTCTGGTGAGGTTGCTTAATGAAGCTGATCTGATGCTGTCTGGAGAAGAGAGCAAGCAGACTGGTTTCTGGGCTGTTATGACACAACACAGCAGTGTAATTAGGTAGACTACAATTCTGGAGGCTGTTTTGAAATATTTACTCAGATTTCACATTAGAAGCTACCATGAGACCAATTGAGTCAAAATGATGAATTTTATAGCCAAACTGGTACCGGTGAGCACACTTTTCATGTTTATTGCAGTAGCAGCTGGAGTCAGGTGTGTTTTAGATGACTTTACTCTTTGTTTTATGCCAAAATGAGACCTGTGATTTGTGAAACAAGGGCATTTCAATACACAAGGTAACAAGAATACATTAAGTGACTCTCACAAAACCTGTCAACAATTTCCAGGACACAATTTATCTCCAAATCAACACAATGTAAGTATATATTTATTTATAAACACTACCGATTGGGGTCAGTGTTTTTTTTTTTTTTTTTTTTTTATTCACCAAGGATTCATTAAATCAATCCAAAGTGACCGTAAGCACATTTATGTTACAAACATTTTTTTTCCAAATTAATGCTGTTGCTTTTAATGCTTTTTACTTTGTATTAATCAAAGCATCCTGAAAAAAAATGTAACATGGTTTCCATAAAAATATTAATCTGCACACCTGTTTTTAACTTTGATTAAAAAGAAATGTTACAGCAAATCAGCATATTAGAATTATTTCTGAAGGATCTTGTGACACTGAAGACTAGAGTAATGATGCTGAAAATTCAGTTTTGCCAAAACAGGAATAAATGACCATTTAAAATATATTAAAAGAGAAAATTAAAATAACATTGTAATAATATTACACAATAATACTGTTTACTGTATTTTTGATCCAGTCTAGATGAGCATTCTTTTGTCAGAAACTTCTTTCAAAAACATTACAAAAAAGATTTTGTGACAGTAGTACATATTTTTCTTGAGGAAAAATGAATTACCATAGCCAAAATAAAAATGTTGGTTGAATTGCTGTAATGGGGAAAAGCAATTATTATAATTTTTTTATTTTTTAAATATTAGAATACAGTATTTTACTATACAATTTAGGAAAATTATAAAAGTGGGAATGATAATTTGGGGATAAATGTGCTTGATGGTCAAAAAAATATACAAATATCCCCACAACTTTAAATCGTAAATCAATCCATGAGATTTCATCACATTTTACTCTTATTGTTAATTCTTCTGGTGTTTTCAACAAGTGGACCAAGACCAAAGCTTCACTGACATGTGAATGTTTTCCCTGTGACGCTAGTAGGTTTTGTACATTTAAAACAGGCTGTTTTTGTAGTTTAGTTCAAATTAATGGCCCTTTTTTTCTGAACTGAGGAGGATAATTTGATGAAGCGGCATCAAAATCCTTTATCTCATAAAATGAATTTGATTTGACAATTTGATTGCTCATGACTTCTTTGAAGTGGTCAAAAATACACACTTCACCTTTACATGTTTCAAATCTTCAACAAGCAGTTGGAAGCAACATGAGAGAATTTTATTGATATGAAACCCTATTTGTAACATAAACTGTTGTTCTGCCTTGATTTGGTTTTCTCACAGTTCAGCGGTGGGCGTGGGTTTCTATGGAAACAGCGAAACCAATGATGGCGTTTACCAGTTGACTTACTCCATTTATAATGCCAATCACACACTGGGTAGCATTGGCAGTCTGGTAAGAGTTTCACTTCCTTCACCTGTCACACATCATGTTGTCCCATTTCATTAGAATAGCATGAGGAACACTGCGATTAAAACGAAATCTGAATTTTGCCTGTTACATTCTGCATGCTGAAAAACTAAGAGCCGGAGCCTCAGGGGCTTTTCACTGCTGCTGGAGTATGAGTGTATCATGTGATGAGTGGCACCACACACACACAGAGAGAAACGCATAGATGCAGCACTGCTGCAGGCTTCTTCTCTGCATGTTGAGAGCTGTAGTCATATTGTGCCTGTCCCCATTTTAACCTCTAGTTTGAGTTGTAGATAGACTAAACCTCTCCTGATGCAAACACATCTAGCTGGTGTGTGTATTGTTGTGTGTAGGCAAAGGAAAACAGTAAGCGCAAAGAGAAGACTGGGATGATCTGTTCATCTGCATTAAAGGGGATTAAAAATCTATCTGTATATCCACTCATGCTTCCACATTCACTGGTCTGCTTTATATGTCTGTGAGCATCCTGCTGATCAAATGATTGAGGATTTATTGAGAATTAATTTAATATTATATTCATGTTTTTAATTTAATTTAAAATTGTATGTAATTTAACATTTCATTTTAGAATTCAAATTAATTATGTAATATAAAATGTAATTTAACTATTTAATTTTATTTTATTAAATGCAGATAAATCAAAGTTTTCTGACAAGGAGAAACAACACAAAGTTATATCGGCTATGTTCAAAACAGATAGTATGCCATCTTATAATGCCTTACTCTTAAAGCAGTATGCAGTAGTTCTGGGCCTTTGTATTGATTGTTTACAGTTTACAGTGAAATCATGGTATAAAATCAAGCAGCACTGTAATATCACTGTGATTTTAATACACTTTTTATTTGGCCATTATGTTTTCTGAAAAGCATACCGGTAAGATTAGTTTCACAGTTGTGGAGTTTCACAACAGGAAGCCAGCTTTTAATAAATCCAATTCAAAATCTGTCATTTAACAATTTGTTTGCATAATCACGTATAAATATTCATGGAAGCCTCTGCATGGAATTGTGTGTGTATAATTTGCATGTATTAATAAAAATAAATAGGTAAATATTTGCTGTTTATTGCCAGGTTCCCCGCGGGTCTTTAAAAATGCTTAAAATTATTATTTTTTTTATTTTATTTATTTTTTTTTTTTATTAAAAGAGATTAAAAAGACTTAAATAAATAATCTATGAGTTAATTATCATTTGAAGAGGTCCTAAATTTGGGGACAGAAAACCAGGAATCACGATATGGCTTAATGTGAGGGTTAAACATCAAAAGACTATGATTTAATAAAATAAATATGAGCGCAGTGTATTTCAAAGTAACAACATGGTGCTTATGCACGTTTTCGGTCAACAAAAGCTAATGTGCATTCATTCTAGAAAATGAGGCTACATATAATCTATATCATATTCATAATTTTGACTGATTTTTTTTGCCAAAACTTTTTATTGTATTGTATTGTATTATTATATTGTATTATTTAAACTGTAAGATAGTCTAATGACCCCCAAAATACAATATTACTTTTTAAAATTAATATTGTATTTTGGGGTCAATGTTTTAAAGTCTTTTTAAAATGATATGTGCATGTCGTAAAAAGCTTTAATTTGATTTTAAACGCCTTAAAGATGCCCTGATTATTATACAGTGTATTGTTTTATTGTTGCATATTGATAAAAAAAATATTAAATGTTTTGAAGGAAACAATGATGTGGAAAAATATGACTTTTCCATTAGATTTTTATATTGTATTTTATTTCTTATTTTTAAACATTTTGGGTTTTCTAGGCTGTCGTTGCTATATGGTTGAAATGATAGTTCCTTGAAATAAAAACATACACTTTTAACTCATTTAAAAGCAAGTACATAAATATTGCAACATTTATTGATTATTGACGACTGTATGCTGTGCTGTTTTCAGCAAATAGTCAGCAAGTACTGTATTTCATTCTGAACATAGGGTTTGAAACATTTATCAATGCATATTTCCACTGTTTCAAGTTACTGGTTCAAGCATACTAAGCAGTAAAGAGTATGTACTGCATGTTATGTAGAAGTATGCTAGTACTGGACAGACTTCACATTTTTATTAACAAAAAAAGCAGTGATTTTTTTTCTAATCTCAGTCTTTGTTATAATCGATGTGGATTAAGTGACAGGCTTACAAGATCTTTCCTTTCCCATTCAAATGTCTGAACATCACCATCTATGCACTGAGCACTGGTATATTTAAAACAACCCACAAACAGTGTTTCCAGCAGTATGTCTTGGATTTGAGGGCGGTGTAGTTTAGCATATGGCAGGTTGAGTGTGACAAACGGAGCATTTGGCTGGCTGGCTGGCTGGCAGAACATTTCTCCTCATACAGCCCTGATGTTCATTACCTGCTGGCAATGTGGTGACAACCTCTGTTCTTCTAATACACTGCCTCCGAGAGCTTCCTGCTGTCACTCTCACTCTCTGCCAGTGTATCTTTGGCTCACTGGCCCATAATGCATTGCCTCACGGCCGAGTGAACATATCTAAATATGCGGTCTAGAACAGCCTTTTCACTGTTTGCTGTAGCTAAAACAACATTGAAAATGTGAGAACAACAAACAACCATTGGCTTCACTACAACTGCATAAATCCAATTTCAGCTTTAGTGGAAGTTTCACTCTTAAAATTTAAAGGCAAAGAGGACCGTGTCTAAAGGGCCAAGCTTGATTGCACAACTGAATTCATGAATGTTGAAGTGATAGGGAGAGTGTGGAGGAAGTTTTTGAGCTTCCATGCTTTTTAAACGCCTCCTGCCTGTATTTGCGTGCCAGAAAATAGCTGTTGCAACTGTGAGTAAATGGTGTAGTGATTGCCATTTCGCATGCTTTTAACTCTATTTCATGCAGTATCCACACCTTCCACAAGGGAAGTGAATCTAATGTATGAATGTTAGTCCTTTTGAATCTTAATCTTTATTCATCTTAATTACTCTTCCACCATTTCGAAATTACGAGTTATAGAGCAATTATTCAAAAGAGCCACATATTGCAATTCACTGAAATTAAAGCAGAACGATCAATTATTGCAAAGAATGAGAGCGGTTTACCAGAAATACCACATGATGGCCTTTAAAAAGAGGGAAAGAAGAGGTCAGATGGCTGGACTCAAGCAAATATTTTTTTCAGCTGATGTACTGTGCTGTTTAAGTATGTAAAGGATTTGATGTCTCATAACAAATTTAAAAACGGATACAAACTATGTGCCATTAATCCAGTCTAGTGTAGCTTACTCTGGCTGGATAAGATTCTAAGATACATTCTCATATAAAGGTTGTACGCAAAATCTTTTAATGCTAACAAAAGCTTTTTCACAATTGGTTTGTCTCTATGGTACGAACCTTTGAGGGTTGTGCAGCATTTGGTTTTTACAGGCTTTACAGACAGGTCGATACGTGGATAGATCTCTGACATCGACTCAAGCCTGCAGCAGAGGCTCTATAGTGTTTTAAAAAATAAGCACAGAATATTTCATAGTCATAACTCTGCACCTAGGCAGGCGGAGAGCAGAAATATTTAGTGGTGACCTGACAAAATCCTCCTGAAAGCATTATTGATTCTCTGCCAGCTACAGTGAATCTGTCAAAAACAGAGATCAGGGACTAATGAAGCTCACTGAAAACTGATTTGTTACTTTCTGGGCAAATTTTGAGCCTAGAAGTCCATCTTAACATTAACAATGGATGGTCTGCCAAAATAAATCAGCTTCCTTCCTGCCATATGTCAAAGTTTATAACAAGTTTATAATCTACATTTTATTTTGAGAAAATCGTTTAGCTAGTACCCTCCTTTAATCATAACATAATCATAGCATAACATAAAAAAATATCCGGTCACATTTTCCTTAAAGCAAATTCTGGCAGGTGAAATCCAAGAAATCTCAAGTGAGGACAAAAAAGTTTCCCCACTCAGATTTTGCAACTGGTTTGAGTTGCTCACACGAATTTCACCACGTTGAAAAAAAAATGCTTGTCTTGAAGTGATTTCTGTGTAAGATATGCTTTATACATTGAAAAATTATTGACAATGTACCCTTATTGCCTGTGAAACCGCACCAAAATTTAACTGTTACCACATCTTAAGTCACAAAATTTCATGTACTCCTAATTTTCTCACCTTCATATACATTCCAGACCTGTGTGAATTTGTTTTTTTCTGTGTAAGACAAAAGAAGATATCTTGAGAAATGTCTCAGTGTTGTTGTTTTCTGCCTATATAATGAAAGTCAATTGAGTCCAATATTGTTTGGACCCTCAAATTCTTCAAAATATCTGTAATAATTAAAGAAATCAAAAGCCTTACATTATAATTTTTTTCCTTAAAGAATTTCTCCGCTTTCTGTCACTCTTGCCACGGACCGTGTCTAAAGGGCCAAGCTTGATTGCACAACTGAATTCATGAATGTTGAAGTGATAGGGAGAGTGTGGAGGAAGTTTTTGAGCTTCCATGCTTTTTAAACGCCTCCTGCCTGTATTTGCGTGCCAGAAAATAGCTGTTGCAACTGTGAGTAAATGGTGTAGTGATTGCCATTTCGCATGCTTTTAACTCTATTTCATGCAGTATCCACACCTTCCACAAGGGAAGTGAATCTAATGTATGAATGTTAGTCCTTTTGAATCTTAATCTTTATTCATCTTAATTACTCTTCCACCATTTCGAAATTACGAGTTATAGAGCAATTATTCAAAAGAGCCACATATTGCAATTCACTGAAATTAAAGCAGAACGATCAATTATTGCAAAGAATGAGAGCGGTTTACCAGAAATACCACATGATGGCCTTTAAAAAGAGGGAAAGAAGAGGTCAGATGGCTGGACTCAAGCAAATATTTTTTTCAGCTGATGTACTGTGCTGTTTAAGTATGTAAAGGATTTGATGTCTCATAACAAATTTAAAAACGGATACAAACTATGTGCCATTAATCCAGTCTAGTGTAGCTTACTCTGGCTGGATTAAGATACATTCTCATATAAAGGTTGTACGCAAAATCTTTTAATGCTAACAAAAGCTTTTTCACAATTGGTTTGTCTCTATGGTACGAACCTTTGAGGGTTGTGCAGCATTTGGTTTTTACAGGCTTTACAGACAGGTCGATACGTGGATAGATCTCTGACATCGACTCAAGCCTGCAGCAGAGGCTCTATAGTGTTTTAAAAAATAAGCACAGAATATTTCATAGTCATAACTCTGCACCTAGGCAGGCGGAGAGCAGAAATATTTAGTGGTGACCTGACAAAATCCTCCTGAAAGCATTATTGATTCTCTGCCAGCTACAGTGAATCTGTCAAAAACAGAGATCAGGGACTAATGAAGCTCACTGAAAACTGATTTGTTACTTTCTGGGCAAATTTTGAGCCTAGAAGTCCATCTTAACATTAACAATGGATGGTCTGCCAAAATAAATCAGCTTCCTTCCTGCCATATGTCAAAGTTTATAACAAGTTTATAATCTACATTTTATTTTGAGAAAATCGTTTAGCTAGTACCCTCCTTTAATCATAACATAATCATAACATAACATAAAAAAATATCCGGTCACATTTTCCTTTAAGCAAATTCTGGCAGGTGAAATCCAAGAAATCTCAAGTGAGGACAAAAAAGTTGTAAGATATGCTTTATACATTGAAAAATTATTGACAATGTACCCTTATTGCCTGTGAAACCGCACCAAAATTTAACTGTTACCACATCTTAAGTCACAAAATTTCATGTACTCCTAATTTTCTCACCTTCATATACATTCCAGACCTGTGTGAATTTGTTTTTTTCTGTGTAAGACAAAAGAAGATATCTTGAGAAATGTCTCAGTGTTGTTGTTTTCTGCCTATATAATGAAAGTCAATTGAGTCCAATATTGTTTGGACCCTCAAATTCTTCAAAATATCTGTAATAATTAAAGAAATCAAAAGCCTTACATTATAATTTTTTTCCTTAAAGAATTTCTCCGCTTTCTGTCACTCTTGCCACTTACTTTACTCCTCTGGCAATCCCATGATCCCCTGTGCATGCCTCCTGCTCCCATAGAGAATTAATTGAGAACAGCCATTTGTCTCCGTGCCAGTGGGCCCGATCGCCATTATTAGCCTTCTAATGGTTATCAGCATTTTTCTTGTCTCTATTCTCAGGTGGGAAACTCATTGGCTAGTATGCAGGTCGGGCTGAAAGAACACCTGGAGCGGTTGGATGAGATATTTTCTCCAAGGGGAGACTACACCCAAACCTTGCACTTCATGCAGCAGATGGCCAACAACATTATCCAGCAGCTGACAGCCATGCCAGACACAATGAAGGTGCAAGTGGATTTGGCAGCCATCGCGGATAAAACTTCATTCATAGAGTACTACAGGTAAGCTGCCTTGGGCTGGTGGGGTAATAATGATGGCTTATTTATTGCACTCCGTGCTCTTGAAAACTTTTGCAACAGCATGTCCTATGTCTCATCAGAGGTCAGAGATAGTACAGCCCCATGCACTTTAGAGACTGCTGATGTAGACGTGGGTCTGAAATGTCTGAATGTTTCAAAAGCCCGTTCCTTAATCATGTGATCCTATTTTTCAGACTTCTGACCCTATTTTTTTTTACTTCTGACTCTACTACTCAAACATGTGACCCAATTATCTAAAAATCTAGCTTTACTCCTCAAACACGTGACCTTGTATTCCAAACTTCTGCCCCTACTCCTCAAATGCGTGACCCTATTTTCCAAACATCTTGCTCTACTTCTCAAACATTTGACCCTACTTTCCCAATTTCTGTCCCTACTCCTCAAACATGTGACCCTATTTTCCAAATTTCAAACCATATTTTCCAAACATCTTGCTCTACTTCTCAAACATTTGACCCTATTTTCCCAATTTCTGTCCCTACTCTTCAAACACGTGACCCTATTTTCCAAACATCTTGCTCTACTTCTCAAATATTTGACCCTATTTTCCAAATTTCTGACCCTTCTTCTCAAACATATGACCTTATTTTCCAAATTTCTGTCCGTACTCCTCAAACACGTGACCCTATTTTCCAAATGTCAGACCCTTCACCTCAAACATGACACTATTTTCCAAATTTCAGACCCTTCTCCTCAAACTCGTGACCCTATTTTTCAAACGTCTCACTCTACTTTTCAAACATCTGACCATGTATTCCAAATATCTGACCCTTCTTCTCAAACATGTAATCTTATTTTTCAAACATTTCACCCTATTTTTCAGATGTCTGACCTTCTCAAACATATGACCCTGTTTTCCAAATTTCTGATCCTTCTCCTCAAACATCCTTCTCCTCAAATCTTCTCCCTATTTCTCAAACTTCTGGCCCTACTCCTCAAACATGCAAGCCTAGTTTTTTGCCCTACTCTTTATACATGTGACCTTAGTTTTCAAACTTCTAGTCCTACTCCTCAAAACATGTAACCCTTTTTTTTTTTTTTTTCAAACTTGTGGATCAACTCCTCAAATATATGTCCCCATTTCTTAAACTCTCGCTCTACATCTCATAATTATGGCCCTACTTCTCAGAAATGTTGCCCTGCCCCCCCTCAACCTACTAACCCTACCAAAATCAAGTTGTTTTTAATGGAGCACTGCCTTAAAGGTGCCAGCTTTGGCTACTTGTTTATCTTCTATTGTTTATCACTACTACTGGATCTCATGTGGACTGATGTAGGTTACTTGTGCCCTTTTGGAGCTGTTAGTCTTGTTAAATTGATTTGTATGCCCTCCAAGAAGATTACATTTCCATTTTGTAGACCGGCACGTTATGAACTTGCAGTGCATGTATTGACGAGTAGCTAGTGTTTCAAGCAGCTAAAGGACTGTGCTATTGAGCAGCAATGTTCAAACGTCTCTTCCTCCATTACTCATGGGTAAATCTAATCGCCCAAGCTCTGGACTCCCTCCCTTGATTTATCATACACCTCCATATATTTCTCTCCCTCCGTCTCTCTATCTCTATGTCTCAAGATGTGTGGGCATTTTTAAGTCCTCCTGATGTAGGATTACTGATCGGATTGTGACTTGCCAGGCATTCCAGTAGCACACCAAACCATAGACCTTGAATCAATGCAGTACAGAAAATACAGTAAAACACCTGTTTTTAAACATTGGTTTCAATGCTCTAACATTAGTTCAAAAACAGTGCCCTACTACTGAATCTTTTATTGAAATATTATGCGTTCATAAAACATTTTTTATGGGATCAAATGCTATGCTTGATTACCAGAAATAACACCTTCTCAGAGTGAACTGTTTGGCAGATTGTTTGTTCTCACATACTAGGCTGGAGCTCATGAAATTCTTATGTGTATTTGGTCTGTTCAATTATTAATTGGATGGGAAACATACAACGGAAGATGGAAGAATAATTTGAGTGCTAGAAACACCCACTTTTAAAGTACTTAGAGACCTACTGGCAGTGTGCTCACACACATCTAAATCACACAGTAGATGAATATTAAATTCAGCACTGTCAACTGATTTAAAAAAAATCGAATGAGGTGACAGTTTAATTAATCAAATTATATGAAAATAATAGCATAACATTATTTGCTTAGAAAAGCAGACATATGTTGTTTGTTTGTTTGTTTTTATATTATTGAACATAACGTGCCTACAGTTGACATGAATCGATTTTGATTACAAGCAATTACTTTTTTAATCAAATTCTTTAGATTAGATTTCCTTTCTTTATTTGCTCCACATAAAACAAAATTGTTTTCAACATCCTCTACTTAATAATTCAGTACAAAACTATACGATAAGTAGCTAATAAATAAGAATACTATAGTACAAATAAAAATATATGTGCCTTTTTATATTATCTGAACACCTATTTCTGCTTTCATCTTTCATAAACCTACGTTTGTATATATATATATATATATGTATGTATATTTAAGAAATTCATACTTTTATTCAGCAAAGATGCATTAAATTGATCGAAAAGTGACAGTAAAGGCAGAAAAAAATATATATTTTAAATAAATCCTGTTCTTTTGAACTTTCTATTCATCTAAGAATCGTAAAAAAAAATGTATCACACATCTGTTAATAATAATCTGTGAATAATAAGAAATGTTTCTTGAAAAGCAATTCAGTAAATTAGAATGATTTATAATGACTTCATGTGACACTGAAGACTGGAGTAATGATGCTAAAAATTTAGCTTTGCATCACAGAAGTAAATTACTTTTTAATATATATTCAAATAGATTATTTTAAATTATAATATTGTTTCACAGTTTTAATACAAAGTTCTGGCATGAAACTAGATGGCGCAGTCCAAATAGATCTAACTCCGTATGACATAATGACATCATCATCACGTCACTGTATGTGTACACTCTCCTGTATCAGTAGCCAATGAGCTCACTACTCAACATTTAAATATTTGGCTAATGTTTGTGGTAGCAGTTTGCAGCACGCTCTAGAAACCCTCCACCTTCCCCAGCTCCACTTGTATAGATCTGCTACGGGGTGATTCATGTATACTATATGGGGGTTGTTCATGTTATATTTGCAGCAGCAGTATTTCTTACATGCTCACAGCAGCATGTTGTGGACGTATTGGCAGTCGCAAGTCTCGGTACTTGCTCTGCCGCAGCAGCATAGCAGATCTATTCCGCCAAGACCAAACACATTAACCTTGTCATGTACATTACCATGCAAATCACTCCGAGAGTTGTCATGACAAAACTGTTTTTTACTGTATTTTTGACCTTGGTGAGCATTAGAGACTTCTTTCAAAAAGATTTTACTTACCCAAACTTTTGCAAGGTAGTGTTTAATTTCATGTTTAACTTCACATCTCACTGTTAAGTCCTCTCTTTCTCTCATTTCAGTATTATGGTGTGTGGCGTACTGACCCTGATCATGAGTTGGGCGTCATTAGGAGCGGGCACAGCCACAGCTGTGGTAAGTTACTGTGTTTTCACATGACTGCTTACTTTAAACTCCCTTTGATCAGTGTCCAGTGACTATGAGTCACTTCATTCACTAACACTGTCCTGGATTTTTTTTAAGTGAATGTTTGTAAGGGTAGAGGGGCGTGAGCTATGTGAAACTCTTAGGAGATTATCAGGGTTCAGTGACTGCGTTTATGCGTCTCGTGGTGCATGCCAGTTTGAAAAGCTGATTACAAAACTCTGGTCATTTAAATTAGACAGTCCACTGGCTTAACGAATGTAAACAGCCATTCTCTCTGTGTCACTAAACAGGCCAATTTACTCTGTCGCATGTCTCGCCTCGGTCTTCATCTCTGCATCTAATAATAATAATAATAATTCATTACATAGATATAGCGCTTTTCTAGGCACTCAAAGCACTTTATATTGTCAGGGGGTATCTCCTCATCCACCACCAGTGTGCAGCATCCACCTGGATGATGCGACGGCAGCCATAGTGCGCCAGAACGCCCACCACACACCAGCTTATTGGTGGAGAGGAGACAGAGTGATGAAGCCAATTAGTATATATGGGGATGGTTAGGAGGCCATGATGATCAGAGGCCAATGGGCAAATTTGGCCAGGATGCCGAGGTCACACCTCTACTCTTTTCGAAAGACATCCTAGGATTTCTAATGACCACAGAGAGTCAGGACCTCGGTTTAACGTCTCATCCGAAGGACGGTGCTTGTTGACAGTATAGTGTCCCCGTCACTACACTGGGGCGTTAGGACCCACACAGACCACAGGGTGAGCACCCCCTGCTGGCCTCACTAACACCTCTGAAGATGCCTTATATTTAGTCTTGACTTGTAATACAGTAATTGGGTGTGCAAGTACCGTGCACCTAGGAGCTAAGTGCCTTGTTCATGATGTCACTGGGGTATTGAAGGGGGATCTCGTGTACTTTCCACTTCCTGTGACGCACTTACCTGACCTCAAACATGCCACTTTTCATTAGTAGTCCAAATCTTCAACTATGAATCCTCAACCTTGCTTGAACATGTTTATAACTAGGGTTGCAAAAGGGTGGAAAATGTCTTCTAAATTTCCATAAACTTTCCAAAAATCCCTAGAATACGCCAAAAACTATTTGAAAGTTTCCAAAATTTCTGGAATATTTCCGAAATTTACTGGACATATTCCACCTTTTTGCAACCCTATTTATAACCAACAAATGCTGTGAAAGAAATAGTAAATGTTATTTGCATTTTGTCAAGAAACATATGTTGTTATAAAATACAATGTCTTACTTATTTTAGCTCTAGTCTTTGAGTAGCTACACATTAAGAGGCAAACGGCGAGCATGACAGTGATTAGAGTAAGAGCCGACGCTTCAGTCAGCATGTCTGTGGGGAACAGAACTTAAGACTGCTCAATGAGGGGTCAGAGCAGAGGTCAGGCCCAGCAGTAAAGTGGATTACTCCAGCAGTGCCTGACTACATCGATTCCCTCCTGTTACTGATAGTAAGAGAGAGTGGAAACAAGCCTTGAAGGAACATGTGACTCTCACACCTGCATTTGTCCCTTTTTTATTTATTTCGGAGAGAATTTACCATCGGGACCACATGTGAAACACTGTGGTGGTTTTGAAACAACAAGTTTCTGTTCCAACAAACCACCATTGTCTTAACCTTACCTAACTAGGAAATGATTGGTAATAATGTCGCTTAAATCCCAAGGGCATCCTAGTTCTGAAATTAAAATCTGGTTGGTTTTGCCATCCAGTTTGTCACTTTTGAATCCGAATGCATTCAGATCTGAATGCATGAATGAGATTGTCAGAGCTTTGTCAGAGAGAAGATTATCAGTGCAGAAACATTTTAATTAGAAAAAAGTGTTCATGACACTTTCCCTCAAGAAAGTTTCAGGTTTCTTTGAGCCTTTTTCAATATCTGAGGTAACACTTCACTGTCTGTTCTTGCCGCTGAAGCCCACTAATTTAAGCCAGGCCATCCACAGATCTCTGCAATAGGATTAACCCCTGTTTGATCACCTTTTATGGTCCTGACTTTCAGCAAAGGTCTTAGAAACCCTGTCACATTTTGATACAAACGCCACAATCCAATATGTGTGAGCACTGCAACAGCATCCGCCAAAGGCTATGTGGCCTTTCAGTTTCTTTCTCTTGTTTTGCAGAATTGTACTTGTGAGCTTGTTGTTTGGTCTGTT
This sequence comes from Sinocyclocheilus grahami, assembly GCF_001515645.1. Taxonomy (NCBI): domain Eukaryota; kingdom Metazoa; phylum Chordata; class Actinopteri; order Cypriniformes; family Cyprinidae; genus Sinocyclocheilus; species Sinocyclocheilus grahami. Next base: position 1,867,309 of record NW_015505276.1, on the reverse strand, counting down.
CTAGGGCACCAGTGACTTTTGTGTCTCTCCTGACAAGTTCATTGTCAATCAAACCAAAGACTCCTTAAGTGCGGGTAAGTAATATTGCTCCATATGCCTGTGTCCTTTGCATGAACTAGATGTTTTTTAAAACAAAGTCATATCCTATACTCAATGTTTCCTCATAATGTAGTTTCACACAATCATTTTCCACACTCTCTGACATTTAGAATTAAACAGTTATTGCTACTTTACCTTTAAATGATCTCTATTGTAATTGGTGGCTTAATACTGAATAGCTGATATGTGGGCGGTCATATGTCAAAGCAATAGTTCACCCAAAAATTTAAAACTGTACTTGTCAAATGTACTCACTCTCAGGTCGTCAAAGATGTAGACGAGTTTGTTTCTTCATCGGAACAGATTTAGCGGAATTTAGCATCACATCACTTGCTCACCAATGGATCCTCTGCAGTGAATTGGTGCCGTCAGAATGAGAGTCCAAACATCTGATAAAAACATCACAATAATCCACAAGCAATCCACACGACCCCAGTCCATCAATTATCTTGTGAATTGAAAAGCTGTGTGTTTGTAAGAAACTAATCCATTATTAAGGCATTTTAACTTTAAACCATTTCTTTTTAATTATTGTGATGTTTTTATCAGCTGTTTGGACTCTCATTCTGACGGCACCCAATCACTACACAGGATCCATAGTTGAAACAAAGGCCTAAGGGTGAGTACATTTTCAGCAAATTATAATTTTAGGCTAAACTATTCCTTTAATGTGCTCATGATTAATGATGGTTTCCAAATGACCCATTTTGATGGTTCAGTTTCATTTAATGGCACAGACTGTAAGCATTTGAATCTTCACTTTGTTTCTGTGTCCCCTGCAGATATAGTGCACTATTACCTATACTGCAGCCAGAGTCTTCCCAATCCGTTCCAGCAGGTAAACGATTCCCCGGCACGTCAGCATTCAATTCCTCCCTGAACTCCTGACACAAGCAATTAACGGAGCTTACAGATTCATTTGACTTCTAATTGAGGCAAATACCCATGTTAAAGCCATTATAATGTTTCTGTAAATAATCTGCGTGACTAATTAAATTATGAATAGGCGATATGAAAATAAACTTTGATCAAAGGGGGTCTCTTTTGTCTGTAGTTTTGGGATAATTCGATTTGTCTGGCTTTCTCGCATTGCCTGTGGGAATCCTGTGAAAGCTTTTCCACTGATTTAGACGGTATTCTCTGCTGGTTAAGCTGCTGTTTTGGAGGATCTATTAAAGTAAATGTTCTGGGGGGATGTCATAAAGCAGATGTATAAGACAGATGTAACCATTAACCAAATTTAAAACCTTAATAATCGTTAATCCAGATGCAAGTGCATATCCTCAGCATGGATTAATGACATTTTACTTGTCATTACATTAACATAAGGCAGAACCTATAGCATGTCTATGTAGAAATTGTTTAGTTCAGTGGATCGACTGCCTTAGGTCACATGTTTGTCTGATTTGCTGTTGTTTTTGTTTTGCAGTCTTTGACCATCTTCCTGAGGTCTCTGACCACCATGCAGATACAGGTGCAAGGTTTGCTGCAGTTTACTGTCGCTGTATATCCCACCGCAGAGGTGAGAGTGCTGTCAAAGAGGGTTCTGCTTCACATCCTGTACGTCCTTTTTTCCAAACATTTATTTTCCAATTTGAATCATTTTAGAAAGATCTTCTTGGAATTCAGCGGATCTTGAACTCTTCAGAGTTCCATTTGCACCAGCTTACCGCCTTGCTGGACTGCCGTAGTCTGCATAAAGTGAGTCACCTTTGTACTTCAAAGTATATTTTAACAGTTTGCCAGGTTTAAGTCAGACTTCTATCTATTGCCAGTCTTGTTCACTGTTTTGTTTATTTATTTATTTGTATTATTATTAATTTAACCCAAAACTGCCTGCAATGACAAATAAGAGTGTTTATGATAAAGAACAGGAGGATTTTATTTTTTAAAATTTTGGTTTTTATTTATGCCATTTTCAAAATTTCAAAATGTAATGTCTCTAAAATTGTCATGTAGTGTGACCATCAAAAAAAGTTCCTTACACCTTCAATGCATGTAAGTGTCCACAAATTATTATTTTTGAAAACATATATATATATATATATATATATATAATTATTATTATTATATATATTTTTTAAATAAATAGTTTATTTGTTTGTTTATTTATTTATTATACAAATATCATATTCCTAATTCATACATAATATTTTTGGGGGAGTTGCACCACATGACATTTTATAACCTGAATTAACCTTGATTTTTCATAAAAAGGTTGACTTATCTATTGAAGAGATTTATGATGACCTTGGCGTTAGTGGATTTTTTTCTGCTTTTATGTTGGTGGCACTACTTGACTTAGATTTTGCGAACAAAAGTTTTTCAAATATTTTTACAATCTGTATTTGTTGATTTCATGTGGTTTTGAAAAACTTTTTTTTACCATTTCCAACCAACTATTAAATTTAATGTCTGTAAAAATGTTATGTGGTGTAACCATCGAGTATAAAGTAATAACATTTTCCTTACACCTTTAATGCATGTAATCATAATTCGTAAATGATATTATTTTCGAAAAGGTAAACCATATTATTATTTTTCTTAAGGTGACCTTGGTATAGAGGTCTATATTTTTCTGCATGTCGGTTGCACCGCTTAACTTCAATTTTGCAAACAAAAGTTTTTCAAATATTTACAAGCAGTGAAGCAGTTTTTTCTCTAATAAATAATACTACATTATTATCTCAGACTACTTAAAAACAAATAGGAAATATGTTTAGGTCCTGTGTTGATCTAACAGTGCTCTGGTCCTGCAGGATTATCTGGAGGCTCTGCTGGGTGTTTGCTATGATGGCGTGGAAGGGCTCCTGTATCTGTGCCTGTTCTCTCTGCTGGCAGCCTGTGCCTTCTGTGCCCTGCTGTGTGCCGTCCCACATGTCTGGACCCTCATCGCCATCAGGTACCATCCACCTTCCTGCCGTGTCATTGTAGTGCATGGCACCTGAGACCATCAGTGTGACTGACGTGTGATTGGTTGTCCTCAGGGACAGGGATTATGATGATATCGATGAGGAGGACCCCTTTAACCCGTCGAGACGCATCACACCGTATAACCCCAGCAGAGCTCAAGTTCACAGTTTCTGCAGCTACAGCAGCAGCATGGGCAGCCAGACGAGTCTGCATCCTCCACTGCAGGCCACATCCAGCACACCAGAGTACATGTGAGTGTGTGTGTGTGTTTGAGAGAGAGAGAGAGAGAGCGAGAGCGAGAGCTGTTGTTTTCTCTCTGTCTTTGCTGACCCACTTATCTTTCTTCCTCTCCTGCAGGAACCAGTCCATGCTATTTGAAAGAAGTCCGCGCTATGAAAACGTCCCGTTGATTGGGAGCGGTTCACCACCACCATCGGTATTTTGATTTCAATCTTCCATTTACTAACAGTTTTATTCCATTTTTGAATATTTGATGGTTTCTATATCACCAACCAGTGGTCTGTTAATGTGTTGCAAAACATTGTGCGGCAAAAATTTAAATGACTGTATATCCAACCATTATGCCATTCCACAATAGGGCTCTGCTGATACAATTATAAATCATTATATATAATATTAATATTATATTTAATTTATTTATTTTGTATGTAAATTTTCTTAAAATTTCTGAAGAGGTAGGTCATCTAATTGAGTATAAACTGGTTAAAACTGGTAAAAAATTTTCAACTCCATACCGTGTCTTACTTGACAAAAATAAAGCAAAGTTAAAATTGCAATCCAATACTTGTAATGTAATACATTATGATGTGTATCATATACTGAGGTAGTTGCGGATTTTTAGCACTATTACAAACCTGTATGACTTGCTTTCTTCTGCAGACCATAGAAATATTTCATTTCTGTCAGGACCACTATCGTCAAATATGATTGACAATTAGCATACAGTTTGGATTGACAGTATGGTTCTGTTCTGGGCAAGAACTCCCTGCGCATCCATGCATCCTAGCATGGATGAGAGCAGGGAGAGCAGCGATAACCCCCCCAGGGTAAACAGAACAGAACCAATTGTATTTGTATGTACACATTTTAGAATTAGTCTGATTCAAAGGAGAATCAGAAGGCTAAATCCTGACTGACAGAGGAGGAGTTGGGGATGAAGAAGGGTAATTAACTATTGAGCAATGCGAAAACTGCTGATACTACTGCGGGACCTTATATATGAATGCTTAGATAGGTGTCATATTCCTATAGGTAGATGGGGCTCAACTGAGAGTCAGCTGATACGAGCTTGACTAACGTGACGTGCCAGAACTAACGCTACGCTTGATTTTTGGTCAGTTATTCTTTTAATTATCACTTACACTCAACTATTCAAAGGTTTTGGGTCAGTAAGGTTTAAAAGAAAAATAAATTAACACTTTATTCAGCAAGCATCTATTAAACAGTAAATATTATTTTTTCATAAAAACATTTTGAAAAAATATATATAGTTTCATAATATAATATAAACTGATAAGTACCATGACTGTTTTCTGCATTGATAATAGCAAAAAATGTTTTTTGAGCTTGAAATCAGCATGTTAGAAGGATTTCTGAAGGATCATGAGACACTGAAGACTGGAGTCTTCAGAGTCTATCAGTGATGCTGAAAATACAGTTTTCATCACAGGAATAAATTACATCATAAAATATATTCAAATGGAAAACTGATTTTTAAAAGGTTAATATTTCAGAATTTTCTGTTTATATGGGATTTTTCATCAAATAAGTGCAGCCTTGCTGAGCATAAGAGACTTCTTTCAAAAACATTAAAAAATCTCACCGACCCCAAAACTTTGAAAGGTATAGTGTATATTCACCATAATTCTTAATTATGGTGAATGTTATATTAGATCCAGTATGATTTCATTAATGTAACCCGTGTCTAAGGTTGCTTTGTGTGATTGTGGTGTTCGAGATCATGAGAACTGAAGCTGAAAGTAGACATGGAGCATTACTGCCCCCTGATGTTTCCATTTTTTGTTGAATATCCTTGCAGTTATAAAGGGAAAAAGGAGAAATTACTATTCATTTTTAATGAAAATTAATTAAAAACAGTCCTGTCTTGATTTAATTCGAAGCCAAATTGTCCATCAGGCTTGTGCAGATTGTGAGCTGTAAGATGAATCATAAGTGAAAGGGTGTAATTGAGAGGATCATCTAGTGAGTCGTGTTGGTTGAAGCATTGCAGGAGGCGTACAACTCATCACAGGACAGTCTTCTGTCTAATGAACCGATTCCCAGCTTCATTTTTAACTGTCAAGACTCTGTATTCACACAATGATATTTCACAGCTAATTGAGTTCTTTTCCTGTCTTTTATCGCATGTGAAGTTATATCCTCAGACATTTAGAAACAGTAAGTGTGCCCCTGTCCCCCCCTCAACATGACTTTGTCCACGTTTCCTTCCTTTGAGGATATCATCACCCACTTCATAAACATTCTGTACATCCCTTTAAAATGTAAGCTGTTGTCTTTTGCCAAAAATTCATCAGTGTTTTCCCAACTCACCTCAAGTCCTGTTCACACATACAGTGATTTCATTTCTGGAGATCATTATTATTTCCAGTACATGCGCAGAAATGAATCACATAGAGCAGTGAAATTGCTTATAGTAACTCCTCCACCTTGCCAACACCCACAGTGTTTGCAAGTCCTCCTGGCAAGTTAGTATTTTCATGTTCAAGTCTCATTGCATATATCGAAATGTGTATGTGTCTATATACACATATGCACATACGTTTATACATTTTTATATATGCATATATAGAAATCAATATACGCTGCAGTTCAAAAGTTTGGGGTCAGTTTTTTTTTCTTTCTTTTTTGAAAGAAATCAATACTTTTATTCAGCAAGGATGTCTTAAATTGATTTAAAAATGTGTTATTAAAAGACTTCTTAGAATATATTTCTATTTTAAATGAATACAGTTCTTTCAAACGTTTTATTCATCACAGAATCCTGAAAAAGTATCAGAGGTTCCAAAAAAAATTATAATTTAATTGAATTTTAATTGATAATAAAATTGATAATTTAATTGAATTTTAATTGATAATAAAGTTTCCAACATTGATAATACATTAGCATATTAGAATGATTTCTAAGGGTCATGTGACACTGAAGACTGGCCTAATGATGCTGAAAATTCAGCTTTGCATCTCTGAAATAAATTATACTTTAAATTATATTCAAATAGAAAACCATTATTTTGAATTGTAATAACATTTCACTAATTATTGTTTTTTTTCTGCATATTTGATTAAATAAATGCAGCCTTGATAAGCATAAGATACTTCTTTAAAAACATAAAAAATCTTACTGATACTAAACTTTTGACAGTGTGTGTATATATATATATATATATATATATATATATAATTTTATTTTTATTTTTTTGTATAGTTAAGTAACTTGTAAAGTGTCTGACAGGAAGTTTAGGACAGTGGTAGTGACTGCATCGCTCCTCATTTGCATAAAGGCGCTGGCCACGCCCACACCACATTAAAAATCTTTGCTTTACCTTATTTCACAGCAAAACATCAACTCTTATGAAATTTTTTTTATTTTTCTCGTTGCAGATCTCTGTATGGGCTTGAGGGACTGTTTTTTACACATGCTAGTATCTAATGTCAAACACCTTTAACATCTGTTTCTTCATTCTTTCTTTAACAACCGCAGTATTCGCCCAGCATGAGGACCACCTACCTGTCTATGACTGATGCCCAAATCAGACACTTCGGGACAGACGTCCAGATTTAGTTTTCCTGCTTCCTCGTCCTCAAGAGGTCTCCAGCAGCATGAGATGCGTTCCTTTAATAAGCCAAGTACTGTAGACTGAGATCTCTCGTCTCATCTCAAAGGAGGACACCTGTGGATGTTAAAGCACAAATTATAATGCATCAAAGGGAGTTCTCAAAGACTGCATGCCATCCAAGTCTCATCTAAAAAGGCAAAGGATACCTCAGAGGTTTATGGGTGAGCTCTGATCATCTAAATATTCGCTTATTCTCCTCAGGGGCTCGCCAGATCATTAATAAATAGTTTTCTGTGATAGCAGCAAACTGGATCAGCCTGGTGTTCGAGATTCAGGTTTTGATTAGCACTTCAGCTTAGGGCATGCAAATGGTGATTAATAGCTTAAGTAAATGATAAAGAAAAATAATGGTTTCATTTTACCACACAAAGGCCTTGAGCTCGATTATGAGCCTTTAATTAATATACACTGACTTTTAAACAATAATGTACAGTATGTGGAAAATAATGTGTTTTTTAAACCTTAAACCGCATAAACACATTTTATTACACCAAATACACAAAATAATGTTCTTTTTAGCAACATCATATGACCCCTTTAAATAGATGGTTAAATAGACACCAAATGATACAGAATGAGAGAAATGATCAATTGAACGGGCTTCTGTGATGGTCTGCTATGATAAAGATGTGTTTTGCATGAGGGAGAAGGTGTTTTGTTGGTGCCTCTCTTTAAATATAAATGTCTGTAATCTAGTAGACAAATATGTCTGCTATTCATTTCAGACTATATTTATGAGCCTCACGGCACAGAACAAAGATCAATATTAATCATGTTGTGCAATGGTAGATACGGGGATGAACAGACAGACTAGTTGTTTGGTTCAAGCTTCTTAACGTGTCTTTGTCTGTATGCCTGTTTATTCAAACTAGATCAAAGCTGACAAAGCCTATTTTTCTAGTTTAAGCGCTTTTGTGTGTTTCCACTGATGTACTGTATAGTAGATCTGGCAATTTCTAAAGAAATTATTGTTATTGAGGTTCACAATGCTGCTGTTCAGAACGGCAGGTGTTTATTATCCCAGTGAATGAAAAATAATAAAATTAGATTAGATTATACATGTTGAATTCTACCACTATTACTGTCTTTATTTGTCATAACATTTCAAAAGTGCTGTTTTTTTAATTATTGCTAATGTAATACTTTTTTGTGACATTTGATTAAATAAATAATTTTTACTGAAAGTTAAATTTTTATTATTCTTAATTTGTGCTGTAATAGAAGGCTGCTTCTATCGTGGAATTTTAAAAAAGGGAAAAAAAGTAATTGCGACTTCATCTGGCAGTTCTCACAATTCTGAGATTGTCGCTTTTTTCTTTAAATTGTGAGTTTAAATCTCACAATTCAGACTTCCTTCTCTCAATTGCGAGTTGAAATCTCGCAATTCAGTTTTTTTTTTTCTCTGAATTGCGAGTTATTTTTAAGTAAAAACTGTAATTGCAACTTTTTATCTTGCAATTCAGACATTTTTTCTCAGAATTACACATTCATATCTCACAATTCTGCATTTATATCTTGCAGCTCTCAGAATTCAGAAGTCAAAATTGTGAGATATAAACTAACACAGTTAAAATTAGCTTCTTTTTTATCCAATGGCTAAAACAATCTTCCATAACAGTAATTTCTCATTTCAGTTCTTGCTGTGTGAATATGTTTGGTGTGAAGAAAAAAATCATTATTTAACCATTATAATGTATACCTTGGGTCTTTAGCGACCTGGGACATCATTCTCTACCCTCTCCCTCCTTCATTTTTTAAAGTTAGACATCAACTTTCTAAGTATTCCTCAATCTGTTCATTATAAACAATATAACAAGAACAAAATAGTAAAATATAAAAGAATGCCTGTTTTCTGATTCTTTTTTTTTTTGTAAAAAGTGTATAGGGTGCTAGAGACCTGAGGTATGTATGTGTGTAAGTATTTTTTCCTCAATTTGTGCAATACATCGTTTTTCCTCAAGGTGGCACTTTGATACAAAATGATGATATGATGTTTCACTCATAATTACCTCAGGCATAAAACAAATGAATATCATCAGCAAAAATTGAACTGGTTTGAATGGCTTTACTGCAGAGCAATTACTATACGCAATGAAATATAAATATCACTGTCATTTGATGCTGGATGTGATGAAAATATTGAATATGAAGTCACTGAAAATGATAGTTTTGAGAATATAGTTAAGATCGTGAATATGAGGCAGATGCTGAATGTTCTGTGGAAGTGCGCTCTGACGATGACAGCGATGGCAAAATCATCTGCTCAAATCGAACCCTTCTAAGTTTCAAAAGGAAACGAAATATGCTTTGTTTTATTCTTCTGTAATTGTTCTTAACATATCAAGATCATTTTTTTGCTATTGCAGCAGTTAGAGATCCATCCGTGCTGGATATATAGGTCCGGGTCGCTAAAGACCCGATTCGGGATGTAATGATTACCGGTTTGACGATAAATCACGATAAAATTCCCTACGGTTAGTATTACCGTTTCATCTTTTAATTATCATTAAAAACGTATTGGATTACCGCGATTGTAACAACTCGAGATAAATAAATACTGTCCAGCATAAAGCACAGTTTTAAAGGGGTCCTATTACGCTTTTTCACTTTTTCAACTTTAGTTAGTCTGTAATATTGCTGTTTGAGCATAAAAAAAGATCTGCAATTTACAAAGCTCAAAGTCCAATTCAAAAGGAGATGTTTTATTTAACAGAAATCACTTTTCAAAAACTACAACGAACGACTCGTTTGGACTACAACGCATATTTTCTGGGATTTGTGATATTGAGAGATATGAGATTTTGCTGCACTAGAGAAGGCAGCGAGTGTTATCACTGTGTCGGAGACGCGCTATCTTTCTCAAGGCAGACGAACTTAGAGTGGTTACAATCATCCGGGTTTAAATCACGCTCAAAAAAAAAACACTGGCCCAGCTAACCAATCACAGCACATTTCGTATTTCAGAAGACGGGCCTTCATTTGATATAGGAACTATTTGAGCCGTTCATGCCAGACGGGAGAGAAGTGTTGTAATAATGTAAAATATGTGAAAAATAATGTTTTTTTCCCGAACAACCTAGTATGAGAGCCTGTTCTAGTACACCCCCAAAACAAAATCAAGACTTTGTAAAAGAGCATAATAGGACCCCTTTAAGTAACAGTAGTTGTAAAGTAGTAGTAGTTTTGTTTTGAGTGAACAGGGCGGAAAAGCTGGGAGGTTTTAAAAGAGTGCTAAGGGAATTATACAATTGAATAAATTAATTAATTAATTATATGAATGTACCTCTGAAGGTTCTGACTGTCTTCAGAAACGATTCGATGGCATTTTGTTTTCATCTTCACTCCATGTAATACCTAAAGCAGTGTTTCTCAACCCTGGTCCTGGGTGCCCCCCAACACTGCCCATTTTGTGTGTCTCCCTAATCAAACACACCTGATTCAACTCATTAGCTCATTAGAAGAAACTCCAGGACCTGAAATGGGTGTGTCAGATAAGGGAGACATACAAAATGAGCAGTGTTGGGGGGGCGCCCAGGACCAGGGTTGAGAAACACTGACCTAAAGGAAGTCTTACTCACAAAATACTGCTTTGTCCACGGAGGTTACGGGAAACTGCTCTAATTCAGCTTTTCATAAGCCCCACCTGCTGCCAGTGAGTGGATTTACAGAGACTTATATTTACATTGTGCAGTTTCTGTCTGGCCAAAAACAGACCGAATTTGCATGCCCTACTGTAAATTTTGACCGGTTGATGAAAAACAAGCTTATGTGGATTCTACACATTTAAACAATTCAGATAAGTTATCTAGAATTATTTATGGAGCAGATAAAATACATATAAACATATATTAATCAATTATCATTTTGACATATCTTTTCTTTATTTAAAAGCTGAAATGTAAGGTTTACCTTTTTATTAAACTTTTTCAAAGCTTTATTTGAACATTTACATTAGATATTTCGACACGCTATTAAACTGTTGTCAGTCAAGTTGTCATTTAAAATACGAACATCATTGGTAATGTTATTGTTTTAGTGATTATGCAAACAAAGTCATTTTATTTGTTGTTTGTTGATTTTTAAATATAAAACTTGGGGAAGGGATTTATGTGTCGGTACTTTTTGAACATCTCCAGCACATTTGAACAATACCGTGATAATACTGATAACCGTGATCATTTTGGTCACTATAGTCGTGATAAGAAATGTTCATACCGTTACATCCCTAGACCCGAATATGTAATAATGATTGGCGAAACATTCATGCATTTAAGGGTTAAACCTAATTATATTTCATAGAGGTCAAAAGTATTAAAAATAAATTAATGAAATGTATAAATAATTAGTGTTGTGCTCCAAAGCGTGCAGCACTGTTGCTATTGCACATACTTAGTTATGGACAAATAATCATTTAAAATAAAAAGGAAGAAAAAATTTAACTATGACACCTGCCATGATACCTCAAATCATCCAGCTTGTCAAAGAGAGATGTACTATTAAATTTGGAATTGCTAAAACTAAATAGGCTATTCAATATGTTTACACTGAAGGGACCTGAGCCATATCTATACCTTGATAGCATCACGGAGACGTCTATTTGACATCTGCATTTCCAGTGTTTGCTCATCTGCAATACGTCTATAGGACGTTCCCTACACTGTAAAAAATGACCGTGAATTTAACGGTAAAAGACTGTAAAAATGCTACAGTAAAAACCTGTTAAATGGGTAATGGTAAATTCCCCTACTATATACGGTGAAAAACTGTATTGGACATTACATGTATTGGACATTAATTTTACGGTAGTATACCGTTTTTGGAAGTGAAAAATACCGTATAATTTACAGTGAATAACCGTAAATTGACGTTCCCAGAATTCCCTGCTTTACATTTCAAATTTGATGTTTTTTTGTTGAAATAACTATGTTCCTTACGTTTTCTTCTCAGTTTTGTATATTAGGGTTGTGTGTTACACCTAATGTTGTTAAAGGAATGTTTATTGCATTATTTCAGTTTCATGTGTGTTACCATGATGGTGTTTAGTGTTTGTGTGAATGACGCTGTGCACCTTCTATATATGTTATTATTTAAAAGCTGCTTGTGATGGGCTTTGGTTTATCATGTGACTTTCTCATCACCACCTGCATTTGGTGGTTATCAGTATATTACAAAGGTACAAAACAGATTTCAGTACTTCAATAGGTATTAACATGGCATCAGTTAATGAAATTACGGTATTTAACTGTAAATTTACCATATTTTTTACGGTAAAATTCCGGTATTTTTTACGGTAAAAAAAACCATTATTTCAGTTTCATGTGTGTTACCATGATGGTGTTTAGTGTTTGTGTGAATGACGCTGTGCACCTTCTATATATGTTATTATTTAAAAGCTGCTTGTGATGGGCTTTGGTTCATCATGTGACTTTCTCATCACCACCTGCATTTGGTGGTTATCAGTATATTACAAAGGTACAAAACAGATTTCAGTACTTCAATAGGTATTAACATGGCATCAGTTAATGAAATTACGGTATTTAACTGTAAATTTAAGTTAAAACCGTAAAACCTAAAACATTGCTACCATATTTTTTACGGTAAAATTCCGGTATTTTTTACGGTAAAAAAAACCACAACTGCCGTTTTTTTACGGTAAATTTTACGGAATTTTTTTTACAGTGTATCAGATGTCAAATAGACGTTTATTAGATGTCTTTAAGATGTTTATGATTTAGATTATATGTTGACATCTTAAAGACGTTTGTACACAACAGATGCTTTCCAGATCAAGTGATCTTTAACAGACATCTTACAGAGGTACTTGTGCTATATCATGTTTGCTGTGTTTTTGATTGTCACTGAAGGTGTCAGTTCATTTGGAAACAGGTAATGTTTCTTAGACACATGCACAAAACAAACCGCCAGGGGGCGGCAAATAGTGACATGATTACTGCATTCTCGCTGCACCAGCAGCAGAGGACGCAGCTGCATCTACACACGCTAAATGCGCTTAGCGAGCCACAGCTGAATAAAACACGCATCCTCCGCTCTACGCTTGACACACCGGAACACATCTTTTCTGTGTGTTATAAGGTAAAGAGCAGCTGGTATTTCATATGAGATGTGATATTAGCAGTAAGGCGGGAATGGGGTTTATTCGCAATGGGAAATGTTTTCGGCAGACAGGGTCGAGTCACCAGTCGAGTGACAGATCAGGACAGGGCGATATTGGTAAGAAGACTCAATTTATCAATCAGTGAGCACCTCTCTCTCTCTCTCTCTCTCTCTCTCTCTTTCTCTCTCTCTCCCTCTCTCACACACACCC
>NW_015505276.1:1813627-1854052 GCF_001515645.1 Sinocyclocheilus grahami | reverse complement strand
ATATTTTGTAATTATAATTTAAATCTGATTAATTTTCAAATTGTTTGTCATAAACCAACATCTCAGGACATGATTTCATACATGTCCGCTGTAGAGGACACCAGGACTAAAAGCATGTTTATGATACATTTTGGGAGACAAAAGAATTGAATAGGAAAAAAATTATATATCAATATTCTTATGAAATATTAGATATTATTATGAAAATCTGGCCAAGTACTACTCCCATTATTACACTTCTTTTTTCAACATGCTGTCCCAACAGCACTTTAATATGCAAATTAGATACAGTGTATAGATAACATTGAGTTTAATGGGAAAACCAGTTTATGGAATTTTGACACACATATTGCATAAAGCAAAATGGTATATCAAATCATTTTGTTATATATTTTATAACATAGTTGAGAACCATCCTTAAACAAAGTTAGTTACAAAAAAATCCTGAAACCTAAACATTGATTGGTGATTTAAAAAAAAAATCCCATTGTTTTTGCCTTTTCATGTCTACTCTTGTCATTTTATTTTCAGAAAAACTGAGTCCTGGTGTCCTCTACAGAGGACACAGCATAACTTATGAATAACACATAATTTTTCAAAAATGTTGTTTTACCATTTTATTCTTATGCTCTAAACAATGGAATGACATGAAAAAATACTAAATTCACAAAGCTTTTTATTTCTGGTTCTCAGGAGGATATACATATATATAGAGAGAGAGAGAGAGAGAGAGAGAGAGCAACATACTGTAGTGCGTCTGAAATCAATTCAGCCATACTGACGAACGGATTAGATCAGCTGTCCTACTTTACACACCACAGAATAAAAACCAGTGTAGAACAGAACAGTAGAATACAACAGAACTGAGTAGAAAACGGAACACAAAAGAACATATATAGAATTGAGTACAGTGTGTTAGAGAACAGACTCGGTGCGTGCTGTATGTTATTGAGAACCGTTTATCAAGATTCAAGATCTTTATTGTCATGTGTAAGTTACTAGTACAATGAAATTCTTACTTTGTTTGCTCCTCTCGAGAATGACAGGGTAGAAAGGGAACATGCATAACTTACAAGGACAATACAAGATATGTAAAAATATAGAATATACAGTAAATTATGATAATAATAGCATAAAAAAGAAAGTAATGAAAGAGAAGAAAAAGGACATAACCCATATGTTAATTAGAAAAACAACTGACAATAAAATAATTCTTCACCATATATTATCAACAGTTTATCATAGAATACAGCAGAAGAACACAGTCTACTATAGAATAAAATGTCTATATATTGTAGTGGATAAAAAAAGAACAATAAAAGCATGATACAATTTATATTTAATATACAATTTACATTATGTTTTATAATAGTATACAATATAACCTATTATTCTATAGACCAATGGTTCTCAAACAACGGCCTCAACAAATTTAGCAGGGGGTTGACTGGAGAAAGAGAGACATCTGGCCAAACAGCTCCTGAAGGATGGCAAGAAGGAGTAAGACATTTCAGATTACAAGTGCACTCATTATGCAATGCTAACATTCATGATAGCCGTCACCCAGAGTCAGCCATCATGCAGTGCACAGTGCCTTTATTGTGCTGACGTGGTGCCATCTGCATCGTACATGGCAAAAGTGCTTTCGGTTTAACAGATTCGTTAACACGTGTGATTCATGCATTTCACAGACGAGCTCTTCTGCTGCTCAAAAAGAAACGCTACCAAGATCAGCTGCTGGACAAGACCGACATCCAGATAGCCAACCTGGAGCGCTTGGTGGGTTTAGATGATATTATTTGGTTATATTTAACCCTTAATCGGCTCTTTAGTAGGGTTTACGTTTTTGGTCCTTGGGGTCATATAGATCCCAAACATTACAGAGTGATTGCATAAGGAAATATGCATTTTTTTATGTGACAAACTGTATATAATTTTTTTATTTACTTCTCTACTATTCATTTATGCTGTGTTTTTGTGGATATTTGGTAGTTTTTTTACCTATTTACTGCACAATTACTCAACTACGCCGTAAATTGGCTTATGAAAAATTATTTTATTTAAGAAAAAAATCACTTAAAGGTATTTAATGGGATACACACTACTATACTTTGTTTGCAATAATTAGATTATTTTATTTTTTAAAGGAGGCTCTTATGCTTACATGTGCTCTTAAACTGCGTTTATTTGATTAAACATACAGTAAAAAAGTAATATTGTGAAATATTAGAATTTCTTTTTGAGAATAATTTCAAATGTAATTTATTCCTGTGATCAACGCTGAATTCTCAGCATCATTACTCCAGTCTTCAGTGTCACATGATCTTCAGAAATCATTCTGATATGCTGATTTGCTGTTCATCTCTTATTTTTATTAGTGTTAAAAACAGTTTTTGCTGCTTCATATTTTTATGGAACCTGTGATGCACAACCCTTCAATTGTTTGGGGAAAGAAATAATTAAAATAATAATAACAATAAAATTTTTATCAAGCAAGGATGCATTCATTTGTTCAAAAGAGACCAAAAACATTTATAATATTACTAAAAAAGAGATTTACTTCAGATAAGTGCTGTTCTTTTGTACTTTTTATTCATCAAAGAATCTGAAAAATAAAAATGGATCACGATTTCCACAAAAATATTAAGCAGTAAAAACAACATTGTTAATAATAAGGACCATTATTAATAATTGAGCACCAAATCAGCATATTAGAAAAATGTAAAGTATCATGTGACACTAAAGAAACTGACTTTGTTTGTTTGTTTATTATACTTTGATTATGCCTCATTCAGGTTCAAGATATTGAATTTGCTCAGATTGAAATAAAGGTCATTGAGGGTTAGTCACGAGGTAAGTCAAATCAATTCAAATCACAGATTTGCTGTATTGTAACAAGTGTATGCACCTGCAACAGCTTAGTAATCAATTATCGGTGGTGTTAAATGCTGTTATTAGGAGCCAAGATGATTCATTGGTCTGTTTGGTGTTGTGTGGTGGGCGGTTTAGTTAGTTGCAGCATGTTTTGGGAACTGTTGGACATTGTTGTAGGATTAAAGGCTTAAAGGAACACTCCACTATTTTTGAAAATAGGCTCATTTGAGTTTTACCGTTTTCGAATCCATTCAGCCGATCACCGGGTCTGGCGGTAGCACTTTTAGCTTAGCTTAGCTTAGCATAGATCATTGAATCTGATTAGACCGTTAGCATCTCGCTCAAAAATGACCAAAGAGTTTCTATATTTTTCCTATTTAAAACTTGACTGTTCTGTAATTACATCGTGTACTAAGACCGACGGAAAATGAAAAGTTGCGATTTTCTAGGCCAATATGGCTAGGATCTATACTCTCATTCCGGCGTAATAATCAAGGAACTTTGCTGCCGTACCATGGGTGCAGCAGGCGCAATGATATTACGCAGCGCCTGAAAATAGTCCCAGCTAGGTAACTTCCAATAAGCCTATTTTCAGGCGCTGCGTAATATCATTGCGCCTGCCAGACCCGGAGATCGGCTGAATGGATTCGAAAACGGTAAAACTCAACTGTTTAACTCTAGGGGAGTTGGAAAATGAGCCTATTTTCAAAAATAGTGGCGTGTTCCTTTAAACTCTTAGATTACAGCAGACCCGTCTTTGTTTTGGAATCTCCAGAACCCCTCGAAATCCCCTGCCCCTTCTCTAAGTCCCACCTTTAAATTGCAACTACATCATCAGACAAGCTTTTGCTGCTTTTTTAATATAAGTCTTTGGAAGATCTGTGCATTTGATTTCCAAATGTACATGAGTAAGAACACCAACATTCACAGTATCATGTGTTGTAGGAACATTATAAACAATTCCAGCCCATACCCATTTCCACTGTTTTATATGAGCACGTTTTACTGAAATCTCTTCACTGATTCATTTCTGTGGGACGTTCTGTAGGGCTTGTCTCAGTGAGCAACAATAACCAAATGGGGGTGGAGGTTAGCGAAGGGTCAACAATGTTGTGAATATATAAAAAGTTAGTTATTGGACTGTTGTGAGAGTTTGACTGAAGAAATAGTTTGGCCTCAGATTGATCTTTGTTTCTTCATCAGGTCATGTCTATTGAGGAGGTGGAGAGAATACTGGAGGAGACGCAGGAGGCCATTGAGTATCAGAAGGTTATGAGAGTCAAACTCAGTCCACTTAACATTCAGAGAAATGCAAACTTTGAAATGTATAAAAGTCATTGCATTACATAACACGATGAAACAAAACCAAGTGCCATTCATATTGAAGAAAGAGCATATGCATGTGCATGTGTAACATGTCTATAGTTAATGTGATGCACAAAGTTTGAGGTCTTTTTTTTTTGTGAAAGAAATTATTACTTTTATCCCGTTAGGATGCATTCAGTTGATCAAAAGTGATTCTCGGTGAGTGAAAAGCAGCACAACTGTTTCAACACTGATAATAACAAGAAGTGTTTCTTGAGCAGCAAATCAGCATATTAGAATGATTTCTGAAGGATCATGTGACACTGAAAACTGGAGTAATGATTCTGAAAAATCAGCATCGAATTACATTTAAAAATATATTCATCTACTTAGGCTTACAATGCTTTTGGGAAACGCACCAAAAGACATTGGCCACATTGCTCTTTCTTTCTCTGGTTTTTATTGCTTCAAATGTCTAACTGCTTCTTGAAACGTCTTCCCTTTAAGCAAATTGATGAACTGCTGGCAGGTTTTTTGACAGCGGAGGATGAGGATGCTGTGTTAGCAGAGCTGGAGGCCATCACTCAGGTGTGGAGACCTTAACCTGTCATCCGTGCTGCCAGATATCCTGTCTTTATCATCGTTCTCTGGTTGTGCATAGCTTGGGTCAGACCTAACGCTGCTCTCTTCATCCTGGGCAGGGACAAGACATAACCCTTCCAGAATTACCCACGGATCCATTGCCAGCGGTGCCTACGGGGGAGACAGGTGTTGTTTCACTACTGTCAAAACACAGCACTGTGTGAAAGAATGATATGGCTCTCTTATTTGGCTTTTGATTGCTTTCTGTCACTCGCTTTGTGCTCTGTGTCTTTGCAGAAAGAAAAGAGGCACCAATCAAGCCGGAGCGAGAGATGCTGGCAGCGTAGTGTTTGATGCTGCAACCTGGCTCATCGCTTTGTTTCGAATGAAAGGAAGAGCTAGGGGAATGTAATTGGCAGAAAAGAAGGCTTTCATAGGATATTTAATAGGCACGCATCAGAATCAGTGTTCCCATGGTCATGGAAACCTTGGAAATATCAGGGAATTTAACATTTTTGATTTTTCAGACTTAAAGTCATGGAAAGCAGTGAAATGTCAAAAGTAATGGAAATTTCTTGTTGTTCTAATTTATTTCTTGTAGTCGGCTACAATATGTTTTTATTGCAATTATATTTTTACAAATATTTAACATTATATTCAAAACATTTACTTTTAAAAGTAATTACGAACGACTTGAAATGTCATGAACAATAAAAGTTGGGCAAACCATGTAGATAGAAATGCTGTTGTTACAGAGTTTACAGTATTTTTTTTAATATGTTCTACTAAAATCGACCTTTGTTAGTTTAGGTAAGTTTGCTTGAAGCATAAACGGCAGTTCAGAATCAATTCATATTTGGTTTTGTTCAAACAAATGAACGAGCTATATGAACTGTGAGCTCTGTTATGTGGCATTAGTAAACTAGACTGTTTATATTTTCATTTGCGAATGCAAAAAGTGAACCCAATTGCTACAACACTTTAACCTAGTATATTTTTCATTGCGACCTATCACAGCTATAAGTGAGTCTGTAGCATTGTTTAAGCAGTGTTAGCTGTTTTGCTAACTTCGACCAGACTAGCTAGATTAGTCATGATGGGTCGATTATGAACGATTCAATCATTTTGAATGAATCTTACTGGGAGTAATAATTACTCCTAAAAAGGTGTATAGCACTTTTACAGATGTTTCTTAAACAATGTGCTTGTTAAGCTTGTTCATGTATGCAAACCCTAAAAGAGTTTGGGTAATAATCTGCATCTGACAGTAGTAAGATTACGTTTGTTTCCTAGTCATGTCCTCATGGCTCTTGCAAATGCGTGTTAGCATGTCATGACCAGCAGGGGGCTCTTAATATCATTAATTGAGAGGAAATGGATCTGTGCTGACAGATGCACAACTGTCAATCCTCTTCCGATGGCTCAGTTTGGGATTAATGTAAACATTCTGTTCATGTATGGATGCATTTATATCCATATATGTATCTACGTTTATCTTTAATACTGTAACTATAAAGGTTTTTCTTTGGCTCTCACAGCCATGTTCTTGTTATGGGGCTAATGTGCTAATAGACGAGCCATTTTAGATGAGTTTTTAAAGGGATGGTTCACCTAAAATGAAAAATCTATCATCATTTACTATCATTTTAAACCAATTTGACATTCTTCTGTCTTCAGAACACAAACGAGATGTTAGGCAGCATGTTCAAACTGCTTCATAGCTCAAAAATGTATCATGAAAGTAGTCTGTTAGCTATATTCCAAGTATTCTGAAGTTTTCAAAATATTTTTGAGGAACAGTAGGGTACAACAGGGCTAAAGGCACGCCTTACGAAAAAAATGTGCTATTCACCGTGCCTAAAATGTATAATTGCAGAAAAAAATATATATGTTTGCATTGAACATTAATGGAGCAACAGATTTTGTGAAAATAATTGTACCCTACATTATTTACGACTTTTTGACAAGACATCATGGGTGTTATAGGTCTAAGTTTCCATAATTTTCACCATTTCTCATATCCTCAAAACTATGCTGATTTTACAATATGCTGAATATGATTGAATCATTTTGACTATATTTTGGTGCTTTCTTGTCATTTGTGAAGCTTGACAGTTGGTCATTACACACTGTTGTATTAGAATAAGAGAATTTTTAAGAATCTTTAAGCAGTTCTTTTATGTTCCATGGAAAAACAACAGCTTGTGAGTTTAGAACAACATGCGGGTGAGTAAATAATGACAAAAAAATTAATTTTCTTTTATTTGTGTCATAACATTACAATCCCCCACTTTGCAGTACTGTAACCAAATATAAACCTCTAAGAAGAGAGCGAGAGAAGCAGCACAGCTGATTTCTACATTGATGGTAATAAAAAACAAATGTTTATTGAAGGATCGTGTGACACTGAAGACTGGAGTAATGATGCTGAAAATTCAGCAAAATTCATCACATGATTAAATTATTTGTATTGAAAACATTTCTTTTAAAATTGTAATGCATTACTGGTTTTACTGTGTTTTTTTTAATCAAATAAATGCAGATCTTGTAAGAGACTTCTTTCAAAACAAACAAATAATAAAAATATTTCTGACCCTATGCTTTTAAATAATACTGTACTGTACAGAGCACATACTGTACATTTTAAAAGTATCAAAACTAAGTGATTGAGATGGCAAAAAAAAAAAGAGAACCCTGTTAGTTTAAATAAAATCAACCCCCCCAAGTCATAAAAGTTCCCATAGTTGAAGAAAGTCCCAAACATGTCGCAAGTTCTATAAAAAAATTTTTGGAAAGGTCAGAATGGCTTAATGTCTAGAGTATCTATCAAAATTGAGAAAAGAATGAGATCTCAAAACTGGCCTTTGAAAGAACAGATGAATGTGGGTGCAAGATTTGGGAGGAGGAGTGTGGGTGAGAGAAAGAGCGCTTCCCGATCCTTGTGGAAATGGTCTGTAATTGCTGTGTGGAGATGTGGGCCTGTAACTATTCAGGAGGAGGTGCGGGCGGCAGGTCACGGAGTCGGCCGAAGGGAACCTCCTCTGCTTTTGATTCCAGCACTAATTTACCAGCGGTTGGTTAGATGCACGTAGGCATACGAAATGGGATTAGCACGGAGTAATGCTACATTTATTTCTAACCTTTTTATTGCTTGACCATAGTGGAGCGAATGGCCCTCAAATGACTCTTTTCCTATAGGAACACGTTTTCATTATGTCTGGGTCACAGGGGTCAGTCCTGCTGTGACAAATGGGGCAAACTGTATTAGATCGCTCTGAAGAGGTCAACTTTAGCCTCTGGAGCTCAAGGAGGACTCTCCTGTGAACAATCTGCTCTTTTTTTTGTGGAGATGAAAATGGAGGTCGTCTTCCTGTTTCTGAAGGTTGAGGGGGGAAGAGGACACTGTTGGTCACTTATAGTGTGAAGTGTGTAAACGCAATTATACCTCCATGTTCACCTTTTGGATATAAATGGTTTTATGTTGTATTCACTCAGATATATTCAGTTTGTCTTGTATTTTGCCCATGTGTTCTTGCTTAAAGGGATAGTTCACCAAAAAAATGAAAATTCTGTCATTAATTACTCACCCTCATGTTGTTCCAAACCTGTAAGACCTCCATTCATCTTCAGAACACAAATTAAGATATTTTTGAAGGAATCTGAGAGCTCTCTGACCCTGCATAGACAGCAATGTAATTACCACGATCAAGGTCCAGAAACATAGCAAGGACATCGGTAAAATAATCCATGTGACATCAGGGGTTCAACCGTAATATTACGAAGCTACGAGAATACTTTTTGTACGCAAAAGAAAAACAAAAAAAACTATTTGTCTCCTCCACGTCACCCTAGCGCCATTTTGGAGAGTATCCACTGAACGCAAACAGCGTATGTTGTTCTGTGTCAGCCGCACCACACGGATACGTTGTTTTTGTTCAAATTACATTGCTGTTTATGGGAGGGTCAGAGAGCTCTCAGAATTCATCAAAAATATCATAATTTGTGTACGGGTTTGGAACGACATGAGGGTGAATAATTAATGACAATGTTCATTTTTGGGTGAATTAACCCTTTAATAATATAAATGCTCGTCTTTTGATTATTGCTGTTGCCTCTAGTAATTGTGTGTGGTTTTTTTAATTTCCAGCCCATTTTAAGGCATCAATATAATCATTTTAAAACAATAGTTGACTTAAATAAAACAACCCAGCATGTTGGGTAAAAAACATTAACACCAACAAGCTGGGTCAAAATAACCCAGCATGTGTTCTGTCCTATATTTACCCAGCGCTGGGTTGCCAAATAACTCAAGTAGGGTTGTTTTTAAGCCAGCATTTTTTAGAGTGCAGATATATTCCAGATGAGTTTTTGAAAGTCTGAACAGCAAAAAAAAAACAAAAAACACATGAAATCAAATTTTTTCAAATCTTATTCAAACCTCTTGTGCAACAGGTTCAAAAAATTTGACTATATCATACATTTGTCGCCCAGCACTAAAAAGCTCATGTGTCATTGTGGTATGTATTCTGTAAAAAATAAATAAATTAATAATCATCAGAATTTCTGGAACCCCCTCATGTTTTCCAATCCAATGATGTTTAATGGGATTTTTCCTCCCATAGAACATAAAAGAAGTTTATGTGGTAGAATCTCCAGACTGTTTTGCTGAAGGTATGCTGCTTATTGAATGGAGTAGTTTAATGATCAGGGGACACCGAGTCCGCTCCTAATTAAGTTCTCAAAAATCAATCAATCGGCGTGTAACCTGCAGAGGAAGACACACTCACAGATGTTTCCATGGAAACCGTCAGTGAGCTGCAGGAATATGAAGTGTTATCACAGGGTCAGGAGGTTGTGTGTTGAAAGCGCTGTCTAACACCTACGTTCTGAAGCAAAGACACATCTGTCCAGCTCTGATGCCTCTGCCTCTCTCAGACCTGCTTCATTTAATTGGGCTAATTGAATCTAGATCCACAGTTATCTCACAGTATCGATCGCCCAAGCTGTTTGTTGTAGTCTGCCACGACAGGCTTTCTTTCTCTCTTCTTACATAATGTTACATTCACTGTATTAGTCATGCTGGATTTGTTCTTTGTGTAGTTCCGACTCTGATTGGATGAACCTGTTTGAAGGGGTTATAATTTAGGTACACAAGCATTAGTGCTGTGACCACTGAGCAAGAGAAAACATGACACCTCGACCTAAACTCAGAACCACTCACGGATTGAAATGCCACCAACAAACAAAAGTCTCGGTGGACTAAGTGTAAATCGGTATTGAGCTAAATATCATCGCTATTGAAGCACTGCTGGACCACTCAAATTAGAGGACGGGAACTAATCGTTCAGTGTTTATGGTGATACACACATTCGGTATTAGTCAAGCTTCTATGTTCTTCGCATCCTTAAACAGCTTTCAATTTTGAATTTTTCTTATTAAGAGTTTGGGTGTTTCTTCAGTAATGGACACTTTGGGAACTTTGAACTTTTAGAAAATAAACTCCCTGAAAACACATTTTACACACACTTACTTATTTCGTTTACCAACAATATCTGAAAGTAAATGCCAGTATATGCATTTTACACTCATCTGTCTTTTTTGTTTGCTTGTTTTGGGTTTTTTCCCCCTTTTTTTCCTTTTTTTTTAAATAAAGAAAAGCCAACAATTTTTTTGAAACAACAAATGCCATGTTCTTATCTAATTTAAGTTTTAGTTGTTGTTGTTTTTTTATCTAATATTAATATTTTTCAAAAAATAAAATGGAAATAGAAAAAAATTAAACTTCAAATCTTAAATGAAAATGAGAAATGTAACCTTGGCAACTAACTGATCTAAAATAAGCTGAAGTTGAAGTACAAACATTACTTGAAATACAAATAAATTATTTATAAATTATTCTTTAAAAACTTAGATAAAATAGATTTAAAAAAATTACTAAAATGTAAAAATATCAAATAAAAGTGAATTCAAAACAGTAACAAATACTATATATTATACATAATAGTATATAAATAATACAGAAAGAACACAAATGAGCTCAAACAAAATACTTAACTTGAGATGGGTAGTATTTGAAAAGTAGCAGTTTTAATGTACAGTCACTCACAAAAAAAGTGAAGAAATCCAAAGTATTTGATGCCATCTTCTATCATCATGCTGTGCAAATGGTTTAAATCGTGAAGCCACTGAAGTTTGTCTTTTAGAGTGTTTTTATCACATGCTTTGCATCGTGTCTAACAGCTCTTACCCATGGTAAAAGGAAGGCCATTGTGGTTTGATAGTTACTTTTTATCTGTAGTGAAAAAAATCTTGTTTTTACATCTATTCCAATTGCTCAGATAGTCAGATGTTTGGTATACATTGAATATAATGCAGAATTAAAGTTTCTTGTCGTCACGTGTGTCTGAACACTGGCCTTGGCTTGACTCCAGAAGCTCTGTAGTGTGGCCAGACCAGTGGTGCTTCTCATGAAGTGCATTCTGGGAATTCCTAAACATAATGGGAGGATCTTTAAGGATTCTTCATCCACTCAAGGGTTTAGCATGAAGTTCAAGACTAGTTTGAGCACAAGACGGCGAAAGGAGCTTGCATCGATTTTCTGTGGTTGTTCTTTAACTAGTGATTATTGACTAGTGCTTTGCACGCACTCATTAGGTGTCTTCTTCACTCATTAAATAGGCTGATGAACATTTTTTAACTGTCAAATAGATCTCCATTGGGTCTTTTTAAAGGATAACTTGCAGATAAACTTGCATTGCTTGTATTATCACAGTTATCTCAACTGATGGGTCATGACCCAAAAAAATGGGTCACAGGTCTGTTTTGATGCTGTGTTTCGTCACAAATTCATTTTGCTTAGCTAATGAGTAATTGGCCCAGTGTTTGCTCCATGTTACACCCGTAAATCACACTTCTGCTGTTGTTTATGCATTTACAAAATTATAATTTTTGTGTTTTGAGACTGAACTTTGAGGCTATCTGTATGCTAGTGTCTAACCTAAAAACCTTTAGGGCTCGTTTTAGTCAATCAAATGCTCTTTAGCATGCATCCCTCTCCTTAGCACCACCTACAAATATCTAGCAAACAAGTGGTATCACTGCTGTAACCCTTTTAGGCTGTGGCCCTTCAGAATGCCCCTCCCAAACTGCCTGTATCATATGGACAACATAGGTCCCATATGTATGGCTTTTGTGATGCAGTAAACTTGTTCGGTAGCCCACCTGGTACAGCATTGCACTTGCAGTGCGGAGTTCTCAGGTTTGATAAAAGAGCTCAAAACCTTGTAAAAGCAAGTTAAAGGGGTCATATGATGCGATTTCAATTTTTTCTTTCTCTAAAACGGCTCGTTCTATCACGCCCCCACATGTCTACGTCACGATGTGGGAAGAATTGCATAACGCAGCCCAAATGTTCACGCAAAGAAAGAAGGCGTAACTTTGATTCTCGCTGTAGTATTGTTGTTGCCGCCACCGCCGCCATGTCGTGAAGGCGCTGTGTGTTTCGTTGCGAAAGCGAAACTACTTTGTTTGGCCTTCCAAAAGAGGACAATATCCGCTTCGTCATGCCTGCAGCTGATCCGGGCTGGTCGCTGAGGAAATAAATCAACTTCGCGCTGTGGATTGCCGGATCGGCTTTCAGCCCGGGGTCGTCACATGTGGTTGCCGCAAGCCCGCCAGCCGCTCCTTCGTCATATCCGCTGGCCGTGCCATTCTCAAGCCTGCCCGCCTCTGCTCACTCAAGCCGGCCTCCACATACTCTAGTCCGCTGGTCACTCTAGGCCTCCGGCCTTAACGACTTCATCTGCCTGGATCTCTTCTCAGTGCATCAGTCAGCAAATGCATTTTTATCTCATGTTTGATTTTGTTAGCCGTAATAGTTATGCATAGTGTAGGTATTATTTTAAAATTAATAGAGCTTTAACCTTTTAGCGCAACTCGCCGGATGTTTTATTTCCAAACTGCTGAGCTACATACAACAACCAATGTAAAAAAAACAGCACTTTTTTTTTTTTTGCAGATTTTCTTGGTAATTAATAATTTAACATATTGTTGGGTCTGTAGTTCATGGTAATATTAACGTTTGTATTTTAGAATGTCTGTTTGGTCGCTGCTTGATTTCAAATATATAAAGTTGGTTGTGAAGTAAATCCAGTTGGGAACCACATTGGCAGGCTTGTGTTTAGGAGGATTCCGATCCTGATCCGATCCGAGTCATTGTTGAGCCTGAATTGGGGATTGAAACTGAGATGAGATTTGTATTGCATATTGAAAATAAGTCTGCATGCAGCCTGCCCAGAAGCACAGAGGGAGAGAGAAAGAGATGATCCTGCTCTTTTTGGCCCCTTGATGTGATTAAGTCAGGGGTTTGATGGAGGGGGGGAGGAACAGTACGGTAGTCATTAGACTGATACAGTCGCTATACTCCACACATTCCTCTCTGATTGCACACAACATGTGCTCCGTCTGCCGAGGGCCCATGCACAGACCTCTGCCGCATTAGATTAGCACTGCCAGCATGTTGTCAAGCTCAAGGCCAGCTGTTGTTGGGTTCTGAACATTTGTAGTGTCAATCATTTATTAAGCCTAAAAATAACAGAAACACATTGCTGGTGTTTAAAGAGTTGCATACCAACAATTTTTGATGTTAGAAAAATTATCCTTAATGTAAAGCACAATTTAATAAGTTTACAATTTTAAATTGCACAGATGGAAGGCAGGGACATTTCCTGTGTGAACAGCCCCTTAGTGAACTTTAACTAATCTTAAATCCGTTTTCAATAACTTTTTGATACCAAAACTGGTTTTACTTCAAACTAAGTAGATTTATGTTAGGGATAATGCATTGTTAGGTGGTCATAACCATAAAATATACCTAGACTGCGTGATCCAGGCCCCAAGAAGAAGATAATTCACATCTGCAATAATGTCTTGTCACTCTTCCCGGCCCTGTTTCCTCTTAAACGCTTCTTAGAGTGTGTTTAGGTAACATTTTCCCTTAGCCTTTTATTGCTAACACTTTATTTCTTTTATTTCTGGCCTTTCAGTGCTAATGTCAGGTATTAAAGTCAACACTGGGTTCCCCATATCACCATAAATGCTGGGTGGCTGAGCAATGTTTGCCTTGGTCGGTAATCAAAGGTTGTAGGATTGAATCTGGAAGTAGTGTATGATGTGGCTTTGTTCGGAAATAAATGGATG
The DNA here is from genome assembly GCF_001515645.1 of Sinocyclocheilus grahami. Taxonomy (NCBI): domain Eukaryota; kingdom Metazoa; phylum Chordata; class Actinopteri; order Cypriniformes; family Cyprinidae; genus Sinocyclocheilus; species Sinocyclocheilus grahami. The sequence continues at coordinate 1,840,093 of NW_015505276.1, read as the reverse complement.
CATTGGGTGCAGCTTCATATTTTTTCCATTTACTAATGATGACAGGAAGGTTCTTTGAATCCTTGGCCCATCATTTTGTTGCAATATTCCCACAGTAATTGATGTTTCATCAGTGGATTTTATCATATGAGCCAAAAAGTGGTTACACATAAATTTCTTGAAGAGGCATCACTGCTATTTGTTTGTACACATGTTGTGTACCAATCAAAGTTTAATTACCAAAAATGCAGTTACAATTTCCTTAGGTCTTCTTTAATCCCCTTAAATATAAGGCTCAAGGGCAGCTCAAACAGCCAACTGCTGTAGATGTTTTGACTCAACCTAAACCTAAATTGAACAACCTAGACTCACTGGAAAAACATGAAGATGGCATTTTATGTTTCTTGTTGTATGTAACAGGCAATTTGGAAATGAAATGCCTGGTGAGTAGCGCTCTAAGTGGCACTAAAATTGCATTTCAAAAGAACATACAAATAAACCCAACCCTAAACCTAACCGATAGTGTTAAAAAAAGAGATACATATGAGATAAAATGCTTTTGTTGAAGCAACCATGCCATTTTAGTTTGTTTCTACAAGTTTTTGATCTCTTTAATCAAGTGCCGTGACACAAATTTCACAGAACCCGTACCAGAACGCCCCACAAAGCAAGTGCAGTGCTGTACCAGGTGAGCTACTGAGCAAGTTTACTAAGACAGAAATGGAGCTGGTTATGTGATGCAAATTTGTTTATAAATCATGCACTACGGTAAAAGTGGTTTGAGGTCTTAACATATTATTGTTCAATGAACTGCACAAAATAATTTTAAAGGAATAAAAGTTTACAGTGTTTTACTGAGAACTGCAGTAAGTTGTATCAATAGGGACATTTTCATAGTGTAACAAAAATTTAGGTAGAGGTACTTGGTTTTTCAATGAGCCTGTGTTGCAGCTAAATACTGTAATCATGGTCTCTTGGTTATTTATAAAATGTGCAGGCTTCATTTTTCAAAGAAGTGGTTGCACTGCTAGCATTAAGTGCAGTGCTGTACCAGGTGAGCTACTGAGCAAGTTTACTAAGACAGAAATGGAGCTGGTTATGTGATGCAAATTTGTTTATAAATCATGCACTACGGTAAAAGTGGTTTGAGGTCTTAACATATTATTGTTCAATGAACTGCACAAAATAATTTTAAAGGAATAAAAGTTTACAGTGTTTTACTGAGAACTGCAGTAAATTGTATCAATAGGGACATTTTCATAGTGTAACAAAAATTTAGGTAGAGGTACTTGGTTTTTCAATGAGCCTGTGTTGCAGCTAAATACTGTAATCATGGTCTCTTGGTTATTTATAAAATGTGCAGGCTTCATTTTTCAAAGAAGTGGTTGCACTGCTAGCATTGGGGGGGGGGAATGAAATATCTATGTTTACTTATTTGGTTGAACTTGTTAACACCATCACACAATATAAAGCTTAATATCAACTTTAATTGTCTTCATTTGCAGTGTTAACCATATTTATCCAGTATCCACTCACTGTTTTTGCTGTCGCTGTCTTGCCTTGTCACTAAAGGGAAGGTGTTGCACACGTCCCCCGTACAGAGAGTCAGGAATAACCAAGCTCTCAGACAAAGTGTATGCTGGCCTCATATTCCAATTAGCTCTTGCAATTAGGCTGGCAGATGTAGCACACGAGGACTGGGATGATAAAATTAGCAACACTGACAGAATTTGGAAAAGAAACCACCTAAGCCCCGCCCACTCCCTCTGACCTCACTTGTGATTCATGAGTTCAAGGTGCTAGCATTACACCAAGCTAATTACACCTAGCTTACGTGACACTAACATTAGCAGAAAATTGCACATTTTCAGTGTTAAATGGTGTGTTGAGTTTGTGTGAGAGCTACAGTCTAATTTTTGTAGGTACTGGAGTGCTGACTACAGCTCTGCTCCTGTGAGCTGTCTTGCCGTCTGCTGCTTACATAGACAGATGTCTTCATAGGCAGCATTTTACCTGAAATGGCACCTTATAAGTGGCTGAAGTGGAATGCGGTACACATTGACGCAAAGCAGACGAGAAGAACACTACTGATTTGAATAGTATTTGACTGTAACGTTGCTAAGCTAAATGTAATGTATTTTTCACTAAACTTAAACCGATTCATGCCTTAATTTTCATCAGTCCGAATATATCCAATCTGATTTTAGATTTTTAAAGCTGTTTATATGAACCCTAAATTTTGTAATCTGATTTACATATGCGTTTACATGGGTAGTAGCCTACATGTATTTTGAACAAAACTTCAGTGCGTCTGCAAGCTCAGGTGTTTACATGAAGGATTTTTAGTCCAATTGATCATGAAAGCGATTGTTCGGGTGCGTGTTAACTCAGGTATAGTGCATTCTGGGATTGCCCTCTCTGAGAAATATACATACTGTGCTTCCAATTTTGGCCAAAACAAGGTACCTTTGAAGCCAATAGATGATTGTTTCCTATGTTTTGGGACAGCTTTTGCATCGGGAACTCATACGTGATGCTTTTAAATGCCACCTAGGTTGGCAGCTTGCTTGGTTTTGGAACAGAGCCCACTTCATTACTGTTCTATCATTCCCACGTCAACGTCACCCAATATTGCTCTTGAGTTCTGGAGTGCCATATGAGTCCAGACCTGGTCTCGCCTAACCGTTATGTAAACCACCCACATGTAGCACCAAGCTCTTCACATCTCTACCTCTCTTCATTGTACCTTATCTCTCTTCCTCTCTTTCTTGCCCTCACATGTTATGAGGATGTTGTTGATGGGGTCTTTTTAATGAGATATGCTGACAGGCCATTATAAAGGAGTATATAAGGGGAATAGGGAAGTCAGAGGGTAGGTAAAGAGAGATTTTCTGAAAAATCCCTTGAAATGGAGAGAAGTCTTTCATCCTTCAGAGAAGAGAGCTGTACTCCTCAGTGTCAATGTGTGCTCTCCACATATCATCTCGTTCCTGAACCGTTCATACCTTGCCTTGCTGTTGTGCCAAAGTCTGCAGGCTGGCATTGAGACACTTGAAGCCCTTGCTAATATTTTGATCAATGAATATGTATTTTTTTTTTCCTTCACTTGCTGTGCGTCTCTTTTTTTCCTTCCATCTAATGGAGCTCCTGGGGTGACTGATTTTGTTGAGGCACTGCTGCCTACTCTCCATCTTACTCTCCGTCAGGTGCAGACCCACTTTTAGAGCTGCCCAGAGAGTGCGGCAGGAGCGGGAAGGTGACCTGTGACGTCAAGCCAATGAAGCCTAGGGAACCGGTCTTGTCGCTCTACTAGAAGATCCCCTTACTAACAGTGCTCGTTTTGCTCTCAGACTTTTTTTTTATTGTGGAAAACATTGACGTTTTTGAAGGATTGATGAAATATTGAGTGAAACATTTTTCAAACTAGTCCTTAAGTAGTTTGAAATGAAGCCTAGGGAACCGGTCTTGTCGCTCTACTAGAAGATCCCCTTACTAACAGTGCTCGTTTTGCTCTCAGACTTTTTTTTATTGTGGAAAACATTGACGTTTTTGAAGGATTGATGAAATATTGAGTGAAACATTTTTCAAACTAGTCCTTAAGTAGTTTGGTGGCTATTAATACCTGACCCAAATCTGCTACATAAAGTCTGCCCAAAAATGCCTTCCAGTCCAAGAAACTGAGAGCGTTTTGACCTGGTATTTCTCCGTCTGTTGACATGTTCCAGCCTGTATTTGGCTCCACTATGCATCTTGACTGATTGAACCGCATCTACCCTGCCTAAAACTCTTAAAAATGCTCAATCCTGGGTAGCACCAGCTGTTCCGGAGGTCTTTTTTAAATTGGGAAAAAGATAGCTACTGCTTATTTTGTAACTTACTGGAGTGCCACTTTGTTCCTTACACTTAAATCACCTAATGCTTAGCCACTTACTATGTCATCTACTTTTATGGATCCATTAAGTTGCAAATTTGTGAACTTGAAGTAGTATATAAGGATTTGCTGTTGCCTTTATTTAAATAGAAGAGCGTAGTTAGAATAGACAGGCAGTGAAATGGAAGCGAGAGAGTGGGACAGGATCGAAAAGGACCACAAGCTGAGAATTGAACTTGGTTGTTCAGGGTGCAACTTGTATTGGAATTGGTAGTACACACTGGATAAAAGTGCCTTCAGTACCTTCTGAATAAAAGAGCCATTTGGCAGTTAGTGAAGTCATTGCATCACTGCAGATACTGTTAGATGCTCTAGTTTTCCAGTTATCAAGTCTTTTGATTAGTACTATATATGGTATTGATTACACCGTATTGGCTTGACCAACTCTAATGTAAATTGAAATATAAATTGCTTTAATGCTATTTGAGTATAACAGAAAACACATTGAGACATAAAATTGTTACTGACATGAAATATGCTTTGAAATGTGAGTTTGGCACGCAGCATTTTGAGATTTTGGTATTTCTCATTCAAACAGATAGGAGTCTTGCATGCTCAAAAATAGCTGCCAGGAGGCATTGCAAGTAATAGACTGACTATCCTTGAAGGGTACTTTGGTTGCTTCCGAAATCACATACTTCCCTACTATATTATAAGAGGGAAAATCAGTACATGTACAGTACACTTACAGTGCGCATACGATAAACACTTTGAACGATGCAACTGACATCACATGACAATGACAAGACAAATGTAGTAGCCTACATCTGAATTACATTCATATTACACACATTCATACTATATAGAATGTTTTTTTCACAAAGTACTTGCCTAGAAAAGAAATGCCTACTCAGAGAATATGCATTTTTAAATGCAGCCAGTCTTTTTGGCCTCATATTACCCATAAGGCTTTGCACTATAGAAAAGGTGGGGGTGTCTGTTGACTTGTTTTCGTTGAAGAAAATAGCGAAGAGTGAGCAGGCGAAGCTGCCGTAGCCATTTTTAAATGCATGAGTGTAAAAGTGAATTGGTGCTGGATTTTAATGTTGTGGATTTAGCTAGATGCTAATGCTACAAGCAAACTGACACGCTACATGACAACAGGGTTTATGGTATCAAGTAATTCTATGACATAGTAATATGTGTCAATAAAGGGATTGAGATTGAGGGTTAGAGATTGACCAGTAGTGATGTTTACTGTGAAAAACCAGCTTGACTTGGACTGTTTTTGAGTTGTTTATGGAGGGATGGTCGAAAGGTTCCTATGAGGTGTAAAAGGCTGCTGTATGGGAGGTAGTTATTCATGGTGAATTTTGGAGGAAGAAAGCAGGGTTCGGTGGTGTTGTGCTGTCAGCTTCAGGCCTTTGTTAACCCTAAGGCCCTGGCAGACTGTGGCTGCTCTAATTGGAGGAAGCCCTGAAGGGGAACTGGATGGTGCTCAGGGTGCTATGACAGATGCCCGCTCGAGTGAGCATCACTGAAAGATTACAGCATGGCAAGGCGGTAAAGTGTTTATTTTGGTTGCACTAGGAACGGAGCTTCGAGACAATTTGCCCTCCCTGCATATGTGCCCTCTCAGAAACACCAGACATCCCGGCCCTTCCTTAAAACGCACTGTATACACATCCTGGCAGTTTAACAAGCCCACGAACTAGCACTTCAGAGCAAAATATGTTCATTAACTCCTCCTAACATATGCTCACTTTCTATCTCTTTTACTTCCTCGCATCCTCTAAAACACAGCCTCAAAGCCCTAAACAAAATGTCAAAGCTCTTTGCTCACCCCCAGAATGAGTGTCTGCTTCCCTCCCACAAGAATAATCGCACTCTGTTTAACACAACATGAAATGATGAGTGGTGTGAACGAGGGATGATGCTGTGGACAGTTTTTGCATTAGGGGAAATGGAAGCATCTCTGGTATGTTTGGGTGTACAGATACACAGCCCCTGCTGCTTCATATGTTATGTTTTATATGTTTTGTGCTGGAGCTCCTTGGTCAACTAGCTTAACTAGAAGGCACTAACCAGGCTAAGCCTTCATGGAAATATGTGCATAATCTAGTTTTTTTTAGCAGGCAATAAATGCTATCAGTTGCCTTTAACCAGCCCCAGGTTGTATCTGCTGACGTTGTTTGTAATTTTTTTTTATTGTTTTATTTATTGATTTATTTTTTGGTAAACAAACTAAATAATACTATAATCTAATTTGTAGCTGACAGCATTATTAAATTAGCTTCTTTAGTAAACAAGCTATGGATGGGAGAGGCTGATTAATGAATTTACTTATGTATTTATGTGTATACATATTTGCCCAATAATTATTATTATTTGAATGGCTATTTAAATGTTTTGTTTTTGAATATCTGTCCTTGTTTCAATTTCTTAGTTACGCTCTGTGCTCTTTTTGAAATAGTTGGTATGTTTACAGTGACACTTTTATAATTATATTTAATATATGTATTATTGTATATTATATTTATACACACACACACACACACACACACACATATATTATTATTTTTATTTTTTTTTTATTTTTATACTATGGGGCCATTGAATGCTTGAATCTGATTGGCCGACGAACGTTCTGAGGTGTGCAATTATTTTCAGGGAAACGCACAGCAAACGTAGTTCCAGGCAGCTCTCTTGACCGCATTACAGTTCCATATCACTTCGCACAGTTAACTGTAATAACGGAAATTAGCATACAGTACCTATACAGCACACAAGAATTACTGCAATCACACGTGCTCGCACACGCACACTACGGTCACGCAGTTTGCACAAAAAGGTGTTGTCAGCGCTGCCCTGATGATTTTATCAGTTAGCCTATATAGTGTAGCAACTTAAAGGCTACACATGACATTTCTCACTGAGGTAGCCTAATTCACACAAGCTCTCTCTCTCTCTCTCTCTCTCTCTCTCTCTTTCTTTCTTTCTTTCTTTCTCTGTGTGTCTCTGTCTCTCTTGCTCTCTTTCTAATAACTTCATTAATAAATGCATTAGAATGCTATCAACGGCTCAAACCTCCATTACCAGTTTTAAAATTAAGTTTTGGAACTAGCAAAAGAGGTGTTGGATGAGATGCGAAAGAAATAATCCTACTCACAATAGTGATTTAAGTACAAAAACTGGACAAATCCCTTTAAATATATCATCTGATCGATGTCTTGAGGTGTGGTAACCGTAGTATAAGCGGAATAATTGAATCCACCTCGGGTGTGCCTTATTTTTCTAATAATTCAACGGCCCGTCATCAGTTATTCCTTACATATATAGTGTGTATATATATATATATATATATATATGTGTATGAAGGATCATGTGACACTGAAGACCGGAATAATGGCTGCTAAAAATCAACTTTGCATCACAGGAATCAGTTACATTTTAAAATGTAGAAAAGAGTTATTTTAAATTGTTATAATATTTTACAATATTAGTGTTTTTACTGTATTTTTGAAACACATCAGTGCAGCCTTGGTGAGCACATAAGAGACTTAAATAAAAACATCTTAATATTTCCAAACACATCACAACATTTCTGAGAAATGTAAGTTTCCTTGATCTTTTGACATTTTAAATTACCTTGTAGCATTTCAAAATGATGTATTTTTTTTGTGTTTTATTTTACTTTTATTTAGACAAAATAGTATGGAATTTTAATAGCTTATTGGCCATAATGACAATTATCGGTTTCTCCGTAATGGTTAGCCTTTTAAAGTTGGTGCATCCTTTAGTGTGAGGATTTTATATAGGCCTGCCAATAACTCATGCACACTTAACATGTTGCAATTCTGCCTTATATATATAAACAAATCTTTCCCTCTCTTGCAGACCATCATGGAACAGTTCAATCCCTGTTTGCGGAATTTCATCGCCATGGGAAAGAACTACGAGAAGGCTCTCTCCAGTAAGTACCCTCACATCACATCTCCAGACATCCGCCGTTTCATCCGCGCTCGGGCAGCTGTCCAAACCCTCCACTCCTTCCCATCCGCCTTTAATGCCAGTTCATTTGAAGATGATGACAATATTTGTCATCCTGTCATTCAGATGGCCACACAGCCTTATCAACTCTCACACAGCCTGAGACACCTCCTGAGCTCAGATGGGCCGAACACAAGCGCTCCGCTGATGAGGGCATTCACAGAGGAGATAATGTGCCCAGCCTCACTGATGATTTGATATTTAGCCATTACACAAAGGAACAATCAGACGACTTTGAAGGCTTTGTGCGGTAGGTGACTGATGAAAGCCAGACAATTGCCCATTGATGTCTGATTCACATTGGCAAATGTAATCTTGCTCTGGCAGCCTCGGGCCGACAGTGGCCATAAAACCTTTAGGGTGATGTGCAGGAATACATCTTAAAGGAATATCCCAGGTTTAGTCCTAGCTCAATCGACAGCATCGATTTTGAAAAAAAAATTTTTTGGCTTCTCCGTATTTTTCTTTAAAAATCTGGGTTACAGTGAGGTGCTTACAATGGAAGTGAAGGGGGACAATCTATGTTAAAATCAGTGTTATTTTAGTATCACTGAGATACTGTTATAGTTTATTCATACTGATATTTTGAATTGGTTTTAATGTTATACTTTAAATTTTTTTCTAGTTTAGTAATTTTATTGTGTGTTTGTCTTTTTTTTGGTATTTTTGGTTTGTTTTAGTTTTTTTAAACAAAAAAGTATAGTCACAAGATATAAATGATATGTATATTAACCTGCTTTTAGTTTGAATTTTGCAACATTGTTGCCATAATAATGCAATGTCATAAACATTAAATGATGGTAAAAATTATTTAAACCATTTTGCAGCTCAAATAATGCACTTTTATTTATTTACCAAATTTTTTATTTTAGATAAAAACAAGGGACAAGTTTTAGTGATAATCAACATTATCCTATACACTGTAAAAATTGTATAAAACTTAAATGTAAAAATCTGTTTTGGCTCATCTTTTATTGTTGTTATAAAATATACAGGGAACCCAAAATACCTGAAACTGTCATAGTACATTTTTACAGCAAATTTAATTATAAAAAATACAGTGACAATGTTTTCGATATTACTTTATTCTAAAAGAAAATAATATAAAATGTAACAAAAAATACTTTAATTTTGACAAAAGTCTGAAAAGAAAAAAAAGATTTGTGAAAGATATAATCATATGTGATGTGTCACACAGAACTTCTGGGAATGTCTACTTACTTCACTGTAAATTATGTGGTAATTTTTAAAGTTTACTTCCAAAAAGCATAAATTTGGCAGTATCTTACAGTAAAATTACATATAATGCGACCACTTAAAAATGTTCACTGTGTATGGCAAGATAACTTGGTTAACCAATTAACGGGGTTTTACTGTTGCATTTTTACAGTCTTTATTTTTTATAATGTGCAAATACCGTCAACTGAGCTTACCCTTATTGAATCCACAATATTCCTTTAGAGAGTCACAAAGGAAACAGGGGCTACCCATAAATCCCAGTGCCCAACCCTCTTGGGGAATTATGTAAAATCTGTGAGACAGCCTGCCCTTCAAACTCTTGAGCATTAAAGGCAGATTGGAAAGACTCTTATCCTCAAAAAGGGGCTGATTGCACACAGGGTCCATATGCTGCCAGACAGCTGTCCACAGGTAGCCAGTTGGGTAGAGTAGTAGCGCAAATTACGCAGCAGTGGCATCGAGAATGGCATGTTTTTTACCATAGAAACATGGCTGAAAGTACATAAAGGCAATACACAGAGTTGAAAAAGAGATTTATTCCATAATTGACTACCCCGTACTGAGGGAAACTGGGGTCTGGTGGGAGGTCCTAGGCCACTAAGCCCACCAGAATAAATCGTAATCCTCTTTTGCTCTCAGGCCATGTCTTTACCACCCTACTCTGTGCTTTAGGAAATTAAATCACTCAGACACAAAGTCAGCAAAGCTTTCTACCCCCATTTATTATTTCTGACTAGTATTGTTCTTGCTGATTTGCTTTAGAGCCTCAGGCACGGCAAGATGAATGAGTGCAGTAGGAGGAGTGTGTTATGACATGGTCTTTCTCAGTAAAAGAGAGAATTTCAAAGCGGGAGACCTAAATATATGGATGAGAATTGTGGAGATTCCAGTTCCACTTAACAATCCATTCACCAGTTTTGAGGAAACATTTCCAAACTATCTATACATTCATTCTGCTCCAAACCGCTCTCGTAGGGTCAGAAGGATACTGGAGCCTACCTTGGGTCTCAGGAAACAAAGTGCTCCCCACTAAGCCACTGGTTCACCAACAAGTGCAAAAGAAAAAAGCAATTTTAAGAACCACATGTGAGAGAAAGTATTGAGAGTAGACAGAGAAATTGGATAACCATGAGCTATTTTCTGTCAGCTTAATGGAATTCATTCAGAAATTAATCGTTTGAGAATTAGAATTACACTGGTCATGCTTTGTTTGTTGTACTAACTACTGAGGACAATGAACTAATTGGATTGTTCAAGTTGTCTATTTGTTGTCTTTGTGTTATTTTGTGACTTTCAGTATTTTTCTCTCATCACATTCAGTTTGGTTTGCAACAATTTGCTGTGGCTCTGTTGATTCAGTATTTTGGTAAACGCTGTTCCACATTGACAGATGAATGTACATGTTCAAGAACCGTTACCCGAACTGAATTTATAAATCATACAGTCATGGTATTTATTTATTATTATTAATTTTAATAATGTATCTTCAGGAATTATTACAATTATGGAGCTATGGAATAAAGTGTTGAATCAAATTCAGTTGGTCTGGATTTTATTAAACATAAGTTCTACAAACTCAAATTAACAGTGTTTTTTATTTGTTTATTCAACTTAATTAAGCTTGCATTTTAAGTGAAGCTGAGCATTAACAATTAATGTAGAACTTCCTTAGTCTAACTTGTGTATCAGTTTGTTGAGTAAACCGAAAGTGTTATAAACACATAAACAAGTTTTATAAACTTTTAAAACTGAAGATAACACTAATCATTGTAGTGGTGACTTGAAACAACTTTTACAACAGAATATAATCAAAAACACTGAATATAGCTAAAACATATATTACTTCTCAGTAACAATTAATTTGTTAGTTGTAAGTTCTTTATTTTATTTTTATTTCAATTTTAATATTTTAATTTAAATACTAAATTGCATAGTCAACTTTTGTCACGTTAACCTTTGCTACATTTTATAGTTCCATCAACCTTTAAAATAGAATTTGTCTGACAAAATAAAAGTTGGATTTTTTTTATTTATTTTTTTTTACAGTGTTGGCCTCTTCTTGATTCCTGTCAAATCAGTATATCAGCCAACATATGAGTTCCTGTACTGGCCTATCCAACCTAGAATAATATAGGAAGAAAGAAGCAAAGAAAATAAACTGTGAAAAAAATATATATACAGTGGGCCTTCTCTTTCTCGGTCTCTGTGTGAGTTCCCAGAGTTGATGGTCCCATCTGTCAGGCACATTTTTGCATAATTTCATTGTAAATAAGCCCTGAACACTATCCACATAGTGGCTCACCTAGTGCAACAGTACTGCTTTGGCTTACTTAATCCGAGCCACAGCTGGTCAGCTTGATGAATTGTTTGCTCAACCAATTTTTTGTGGCCTTTCTGCCCATGCCAGAAGCGCAGGGTGGTTTTCCACAGGCTCTCAGTAGATTCAGATGAAGGGCCCAATTGATTTCTGAATGAGTTCCATAAAGAATAGCTGACTGATAATCCGTTTTCTCCATGCCTGTTTTCTACGTTCTCATTCTGAGGGAGGTGAAAGAGGAATTGTTTCAACTGTGGTGTAGTGTGGGACACGCTTAGAGGAAGCATTGTTGCATAACAGTACCTGAGCTGCTCTTGGAGGTTTTTGGGGAAGACCAGTGTCTTGGCTGCTAGATCTTAATTTGCAGTTATAGTTTCTGGCATTGGCTTTGTAACTCCTTAGTACTGTATTCACAGGTCAAGAGTGACCGTCATAAAGTGAGTCTGAGCAGCTGATTGCAGTAAACAACTGTGAGGCAGGAGATACAGGTGAGCCCTGTATGAGTGGGCCACCTTTCCCTCTTTACTGCTCTAGTTAACAATGAGTGCTGCCAGTCCTATGGAAATCACCAACATATGCTGTTTGGCTGTTCCAGATCTCTCACACTTTCACTGAGTTGCTAATCCGATTCCCTTGGATGCACTATATACAGAATAGGGAGCAATGTTGATACACTTTCTAAACCGGACACATGGCTACAACTGAATTGCTTCATTATGATTAACTTAGCGGTCTACTTTGCAAGCACCTGTTTCATTTACTTACTTCAGTAAACAGATGCCCTATTTCTATTTTTGGTGTGCTGTACAGCTATTCCATTTTATTTTTATGTCAAACATATAGAATGCATTAATGTTATTTTTCTTTTTAAAAAATGAAAACCTTTGAGCATAGAAGCAAATTGATTAAAAAGGGCATTTATAGTGTTCGAAAATTTTAATTTCAAATAAATGCTGTTCTTCAAACTATGTTCTTCAAAAAAAGCAGAGATAGATATGTAGGTAGGTAGGTTGGTTGGTTGATTGGTTGCTAGATTAAACTTGTCTCAGGTTTGAAGATTATTGCTTTATAGCTTTATGAATTGTTTGACGGCAACAGAGCAATCAGAACACCGTTTAGAGATATTTTGTCTATGATTTTCTATGTTTATTACTTCAGACATTTTCATATTTTGTGTTGTCCCTTATAAATGCAGATTCATCACAAAATAAGGATTTATGTTCATATTGTCCAAAACCCCACATTGCCTAGAGCAAGAATCCTCAAATCTGGCCCACGAGATCCACTTTCCTGCAGAGTTTAGCTCTAACCCTAATCAAACACACCTGAGCATGCTAATCAATGTCTTCAGGATCATTAGAAAATCACAGGTAGCTGAGTTTGATCAGGGTTGGAGCTAAACTCTGCAGCGCATTGGACCTCCAGGGTAAGATTTGAGGAACCCTGGCCTAGAGCGTTTCCAAACATTTGCAGAGCACCGCATATACAGTAAATATCTTTTGTCTGTTACATCAGCCTGAGTGTAATGTCTCTGGTGTCTTAATGAGACTGCTTGATACCTGCTTGAGCCACAAGAAGCACAACTGTAGTTCATGAAGTCTCAGAAAAGGTCATTGTAACAGTCGGGCTTTACTAGTGAATAGCCTAGCATTACTATCCCACCAGTTAGACCAACACCAAAACAGCCAAGGCTAGATCACTTCTGTGATGAGATAATGATATTCTGTTTATTCTTTTTCTCCGAAGTTGACATTTTAAAACCATAATGAGGCATGGGATTGGGAAACGGTGTGTGTGTGAGAGAGACTGCAGGGCTGGTCCGGTAAAGAAAAAAGGGCCAAATTTCCATAGTCACAGGACTATCTTTACTCATTCTAAACGTGTTTCCTGTACAACTGATTGTGTTTCCTGTTGTGCGACCGACACATCCACTCCTATAGCTTTTTTTGCCACTCATTACCCAGCTGGACTGACACCAACTTGCGCAGCTGAGAGCCGTCCCATCCTCGTCATGGGCCCTTTGATCATCGAATATACTGCTGTAATGAGAGATGAGAATGTTTGTGACATATTTTTCCACTTGCCTCTATCTTTTTGCAGGTGTGACATTTGCAGCGAAAGGCTATTTTGATGCTCTGGTGAGAATGGGAGAAGGCTAGATCACTTCTGTGATGAGATAATGATATTCTGTTTATTCTTTTTCTCCGAAGTTGACATTTTAAAACCATAATGAGGCATGGGATTGGGAAACGGTGTGTGTGTGAGAGAGACTGCAGGGCTGGTCCGGTAAAGAAAAAAGGGCCAAATTTCCATAGTCACAGGAGGGCTATCTTTACTCATTCTAAATGTGTTTCCTGTACAACTGATTGTGTTTCCTGTTGTGCGACCGACACATCCACTCCTATAGCTTTTTTTGCCACTCATTACCCAGCTGGACTGACACCAACTTGCGCAGCTGAGAGCCGTCCCATCCTCGTCATGGGCCCTTTGATCATCGAATATACTGCTGTAATGAGAGATGAGAATGTTTGTGACATATTTTTCCACTTGCCTCTATCTTTTTGCAGGTGTGACATTTGCAGCGAAAGGCTATTTTGATGCTCTGGTGAGAATGGGAGAGCTGGCCAGTGAAAGCCAAGGATCCAGAGACTTGGGTGAGTCTCGCCGTGCTGTTTTAGCTTCAAGGGAGCAGGCAAACTGTGTGGCTTGATCCGACATGACACCACAAAACACGTACTAATGTAACCACATGCTCCGCAAAGTGCCGATGTTGCTTTCATTAGGCCCGACTGTCAGAATTTGTAGCTGAAAAGTTTTTTATATTGAACCTTTTTAAATCGTAAGCATTTCAGACGTAGTTTATGTACTGGCTTGAATTATTCCTTGTTTTACTTGCTCAGTTTCTCCAGTTTGCGTGGAAAATGAAGTCAAAGGGCTGACAGCAGTGGATGGGAATTCATCTGCCGTGCTGCAGGGAAACTCACAGATGCATCATTTATGATCCGTTTAAAAAGCAGATCTAGTTCGAGGGCTATAACATCTTGAAATAGCATTTTACTTTCTGCTACGGGAGGCTGTCAGAATTGTTGGTCGGTTCTTTGTTCTGCCAAGGATGTGAGAGTGGGTGTATGCGTGACCCTCATGATGCTTGTTGCTTATGGGGATTGGCTAAAGATACGGCAGAAAAATCTACTTTATATTCATGATACGATATCCATCGTTTATTGAATTTTCAAGTCATTTTGGGTATGGCCTGAATCATCTTCTACCTCACTATCAGGAGTGAATTTAGACTCCCCAAGTGAATTTAGACTCTAGTTGACTTTTGTTTGAGATATTTGAGGATTTTCAGGCAGACTGTCAGTCTACTAATACAGACGGTATATTAGTAGTCATTGAGTATTGATATAGGAGTCATTATATTTCATTAGGTACTATATTTCATAAGGAACAAACTTGGTGACCATTGTAAGAATGTTCTATATAGTATGAATGTTTGTAGTATGAAGGATGTCCAGACGTATTACATCCACCATGTTAGCATGCATGTATCATTTGCATTTATTACCTGACATGGCCTCATGGGATGGTAAAGTGTCCATTGAATGCACACCTCAAGATCTCAACAGAAGTATTTGGTCCTCTGCCTACTTTTCTGGATACTCCTGTTTTTCTAATGTATTCGGACATACTACTCATTTGTAATACTGTTGCATGCTATATATTAGGGAAGTAGACCTGTTTAGATGCAGCGAGTGTCTTCATGAATGAGTCATTGTATTATTCACTCAACCAATTGGGCTAGTAAAGTGTTCATCGGAAGTACACATCAGAATATCGTCAAATCTAGAATGTTATCCGGGTACTTTTTGCCTACTATTTTCGGAATACTGCCAAATACATACTCTTTTCACACTGATTTACATCATATTATGCAACCACAGTTTCTATGAATGAGACATTGAATCATTCGCTCAACCAATTCATTCAAACATACTGATTCATTCAGAATCTAAACAGGTGACTATTTATGAGTGAGTCATTGAATTATACAGTCAGTTGATTTGTTTAAACACACTGAGTCATTCAGGAACAAAACACCACTACCGTGTTAAACAAAGAAGCTGTATATGATTACACTTTGACTTTGTTTAGAACAGTTTTCATTGGCTGTGCAAAAACAAACACAGTATTGCATCTGAAATTTAACTTACTCCGTTATAACGTCTGTCATGATTTCATCATGTCATTCTAAACCTATAAGACTTTCATTCATCTTTGAAACACAAATTAAGACATTTTTAATGAAAACTGAGACTTCTGTCCCTCAGTTGAAATCCCATTACACCAAAACTTCAAAAACTTCATAAAAATTGTAAAAAGAAATCCATATGAATCACGCTGTTTGAAAGGATAGAAATCTCTCGTTTCATTAAAAAATATTTTCATTTGTGTTTAGAAGATGATCAAAAGTCTTGTTTGAAACCAAATCAGGGTGATTAAATGAAACCGAATTTTCATGTTTGGGTGAACTATGCCTTTAATTATGCCACTTTACAAAATGTCTGCATAAGCTGTCCTTTTTGTGGTATAAATTCTGTTTGAAATGGGAATGCAGTATGCGGTGAATTTAATTGGCTCATATCAATCGCACTGGGTCAGGAGTGTCACATACGCTAGAGCTGTTGCTCAGGACATGAAAGGCACATCTTCGTTATTTCATTTCCACGGGGAGTTTCCTGGACCGAGGCGGAGTAAACTCCCCCTCATGTATAACGCAATCAACAGTGCGGTTCACCTCTCATTTGAACTTGCAAAAGGTATTAGCACTTGAATCCCACTCTCTCACTCAGACTGAGAGTGAATCACAGAGAGAGTCTCAGCCTCAGTTACAGACCCCCTGGACATACAACACAATGCGGCCCTCTCGAGTTACACTTCATATACACACAACAAATCATCTGTGATGTGTGAAAGACACTCCCATACAAAAATGCGCTATGGTAACCATAGATTTTCAGCAAAATAACATATTATATACAAGATTTGTGTAAAAAGAATAGTATTTTTCCCACAATATTAAATTTATCCCTTCTATCTTTTAGTTTAAATTTCATATTTGATGACACTGGTGGTGATTAATACCAACCCTTGCTAAAAAAAGTTTCCATGGTAACCATAGTTACTGCCAAGATACCACAAATAATTACTACTGTTCCTGTAAAATAATAATCAATTAATATGGGACAGTAGACACTTGAGATTTTCATTTATTTACTTATTTTTACTTGGAATCAAGTTAGCACAGTTTGATTGTAGAAGCTTTGGCTGAAACTGCAGCTGCCATTGTAAATTCAAAAAGGCTGTATCATTTACTCACCCTCATGTTGTTCCAAGCCTGTATGAGTTTCTTTCTTCTGCTGAACCCAAAAGAAGATATTGTGAAGAATGCTGGTAACCAAACCACATATTATATACAAGATTTGTGTAAAAAGAATAGTATTTTTCCCACAATATTAAATTTATCCCTTCTATCTTTTAGTTTAAATTTCATATTTGATGACACTGGTGGTGATTAATACCAACCCTTGCTAAAAAAAAGTTTCCATGGTAACCATAGTTACTGCCAAGATACCACAAATAATTACTACTGTTCCTGTAAAATAATAATCAATTAATATGGGACAGTAGACACTTGAGATTTTCATTTATTTACTTATTTTTACTTGACAACAGCGGATGGAATCAAGTTAGCACAGTTTGATTGTAGAAGCTTTGGCTGAAACTGCAGCTGCCATTGTAAATTCAAAAAGGCTGTATCATTTACTCACCCTCATGTTGTTCCAAGCCTGTATGAGTTTCTTTCTTCTGCTGAACCCAAAAGAAGATATTGTGAAGAATGCTGGTAACCAAACAGTTAATGGTAGCCATTGATTTGCATAGTATGTTCCAAACTATGGAAGTCAATGGCTACCGTCAACTGTTTGGTAACCAACATTCTTCACAATATCATCTTTTGTGTTCAGCAGCTGACAGGAATTTATACAGGTTTGTAATAACTTGAGGGCGAGGAAATTATGACACAATTTTCATTTTTGGGTGAACTATCCTTTTAACTTAAATCCAAACATTCATTGTTTAAATGCAAGATAAGTTAATATGTTGTGTGTGTGTGTGTGTTACAAAACTAAAAATGTGGGTTTGACTGATGGCTGTTTTGCACTGTCATTTTCAAATGCAGTTACATGTAGATAATGGGCAGGTGTGCTTTGCGAGAACCTGTGCCATTGTTCGTCAGCAGTGTCACAATGAGTCATTCTGCTTTGATTAAGTGATGTGAGTGTGTGCATGCATGCATTCATTACTCAAGAACAAAAGCGCATGCATTATGCATTAGAGCAGGAGTGCTCAATCCTGAAGATCTGAATTGGCTGCTCTCCGTCTGCTAACACACCTGACTATAATTTTCTAGTGAACCCAAAAACCTTGATTAGCCGTTTCAGGTGTGTGATTAGAGTAGCAGCTGACCCTGCAACAAATATGGGCAACAGGATGTGATGTCATGCTCTAGAGTCATCCACTGGAACGGCATTCTATTGTGAACACTTGAGGACAGTTAGCAAAAGCGAGAGATTACCATTTCAAAAATGACAATTCTGTTATTAATTACTCACCCTCACGTCGCTCCAAACCCGGAAGACCTTTGTTCATCTTCGGAACACAAATTAAGATATTTTTGATGAAATCTGAGGGCTCTCTCACCCTCCAGCAATGCAACTGCAATGTTCCCAGGTCCAGAAACAAAGCAGGGCCATCGGTAAAATAGTCCATGTGACATCAGTGGTTCAGTCGTAATTTTACGAAGCTACGAGAATACTTTGTGCACAAAGAAAACAATAATAACATAATTCATTCAGTAATTCTTGTCCACGAGTTACCGTCTTCCACCATTTTGGAGAGTACCTCAGAACGTAATCAGCGTTGTTTACGTTCAGCATGTACACGCTTTATCCTGAACGTAAACAACGCTGATTACGCGGAGTTTCATTTCTGGGTGAACTAAACCTTTAAATATGGATATTGTTCTTACAAAAATGCATCGATTCGCTACAGGAGGCCTTTATATAACCCCCAAAGCCGTGTGAGGCACTTTTTATTATGGATGGATGCTCTTTATTGGACTTCTTTTGGACTATTGAAAAATAACACCCGTTCACTGCCATTATAAAGCTTGGAAGAGCCAGGACGTTTTTAAATATAACTCTGATTGTATTTGTCTGAAAGAAGAAAGTCATATACACCTGCCTTGAGGGCGAGTAAATCATGGGGTAAATCATAACTTTTATTTTTGGGTGAACTATCCCTTTAACCAAAACTAAAATTAAGAATAGTTTTTGTTGATTGAAATAAAGCAGTATTAAAATAAAATATAAATGTAAGATTAAAAACTTAAAGAATTTAAATATGAGAAATGTTGCTTTGGCAACTAACTGAAATATAAGTAAGTTAAAGAACTAATATTATTTATATTAAAAAATACAAAAAACGCAAAAAAATTACTAAAACTTAAAGTAAAATAAACTGGGGAAAAATGCTAATAATAGCATATAAATACTAAAATAACACTAGCTCGAAAAGTTCAAAATAGGGCTGAGTACTAGTCAAAATTCACAATTATCTACACCAAATGTATTATACCACAGCAAAAAAAATTTATCAATTCAAAATCAATTAATTTAAACAATTAAATTCTTTAAAATGTAGCATTTCTTTTCAACAGAATATATATATATATATATATATTTATATTTATATATATTCTATTGAAAAAAAAAAGCTACATTTTAAAGAATTTAATTGTTTAAATTAATTGATAAAAAGGTTCAATTTAAAAATGTAACACTAATTTAAACATGAACATGTTTAATTAAAATAATGGCCTTAAATTAGCCCTCAGATATGTCTTTTAAGTCTCAAGTTATCAAGTAATTATTCAAGTGCAGTAAATGGTAGTATCAAGTATTCAAGTAAACCACTGAGAAACAGAAAAAAATTTAAGTAAATACATGTAATATAAAAATAATTAATTGGCTTAGTCTTCAGCATGGTTATTAGATACAAAACTAATAATACGGTATTGATGGTGTCAGAGATTGACTGAGAAGCAGGTCTTTAATTAAACTGAGCTGTAAATTAGTACAGCTCAGTTTAGTACAGCCCCCCCCCCCCTTTAAGCCTAACTTTGTGCACAAGTTTGTTAATATTAACTAAAATTATCCAGCCACAAACAATAAGTCATCATTGAGATGATACATTTTATTACCAAAACTGCAGGAACACTGGTATCATTCCTTTTTGTATACTTTTTCATTATTTTTTTTATTTAGCATCAAATTAGTAACAAAACACTACTACTTTTGACGTCCCTAATGCAAACCATTGATGTTTATATTCTTTATGTTGAGCCAAGAGGTCAATCTGTGACATTTAGTTTCTCTGCTGGTCAAATGTCACAGGTGTGCATTTATCAGCATTGCTGGCGGCTTCAAACGCAGCTCATCCAATCAGAAATAAGAGTGGGAACTAATCTTTTTTTGCCTCATGGCCCACACCTAAACCTCATTTGAGTTTTCCCGTCGAGTCTCTCCCAGAGGAATCGCCCAAGGTTATATCCTCTCCCGTGTCAACAACAGGACTCCACCTGCTTGTGAGAACAGGCCCAACTCAAACACCTATATCAGAGTGTCACGTCATACTTTATGAAATGATAAACTGGCCATTAGGAGTGCAGATGCACTACAGCACCGCTGTGACCGCCGACCCCCTGGATAATGACGGGGTTCCTTTACCCTGCCAAACGCTGAGCTGAAATGCAAGACGTGTAATTTAGTGACAAACGGCTTCATCTCTGTTTTGGATAGGAGATGTCCTGCACCGTGAGGTGGAACACTAAATTCTTGTGGGCAATTTGCAGTCCTGTGTGTCTGTATTTCTCGGTGAGAGAGCCATGGGGGTTTGCTTTGAGACAGACTGTAAATGGTTTCCGCCTACATGCGCTCCTGCTTTTCTCTCTCTCACTTCATTCCTTGCTGTTTTTCTGATATTTCTCGCATTAAACGCCACACATTCTCTCACATACACACACACACTTGCATAAATATAGTCACGCACTCATAGTCTGGGCAAATATCGTGCCTTCGTATATGGTGTCCTTGGATGCACAACGCGCTTGCAGTGGAGAGCGCTCATTCTCATCTGAAAGTGAGGCATGAGGGAGTGCGCACACACACACTATTCCTCCCCCTCTCGCATACACTCCCACGCTCACTGGTTTGTTTAGGATAATGATGCCCCTGTCACCACCTCCCACTCATATCCTCCCACCACCACATCTCTTTCTCTGTGTTTTACTGCCTTCATTACATCACTGTGGCATACTCTCACCCTTACACAAGCAGACAGTGGTTGGAGTGCACGTAGACGACACATCACAACACGGCGTATGCTTACCGAGGTTACGTTGCATTTTCTCACCACTGTTTTGGTGTTTCGTCACGTTTAAAGGAATGTTCTGGTGTTGAGAAAAAGGAATGGTTTGCAAAAACATGAAAATTTACTCACCCCTAGGCTGTGAAAGATGTAGATGAACAGATTTGGAGAAATGTATCATTATATCACTTGATCACTAATGGATCCTCTGCAGTGAATGGGTGCCGTCTGAACGAGAGTCCAAACAGCTGATCAAAACATCACAATAATCCACAAGTAATCTACACAACTCCAGTCCATCAATTAACATCTTGTGAAGTGAAAAGCTGCATGTTTGTAAGAAACAAATCTATCAGTAAGATGTTTTTAACTTCAGTTGTTTCTATTGAGTCCTCTAATTATAATATTTATAATCATTTTTATTTAATTTTCACTGTAAAGGCTTGTTCACACCAGGACGAATATCGCAGACTTTTAACGCAAAACGCGAGGCGTAAAAGCGTAATTTTTTTTAAAAACGCCTCTGGCTCATTTTTTTGGTTTGACGCGCCGCGTTAAAAACTGGCCGACCAATGAGATTGGTGCTTTTGTTCACGTGCCTGGAGCTGCTGAACTTAAAGTAAAATACGGCTTGGTGGTGCTCAAGCACAAAACGGTCTCGCTGAGCACACATTGATACCTAACGACAAATGGGAAGTAAGTAGACCAAGAAGATGAATCGAGGCAAGATGAATGTAGAGCTGCTGGTCTCATTGGTGTCTGAACACAAAGGGCTTTATGACAAACACGACGGCAACTACAAAAATCTCGATAAGAGGGAGTTGTTATGGAGAGTAATTGCAGATCAAATAGGATTTGATGTGTACCGGGGTATTTCTGTTTTTCATTAAGCGCCATCTAATGTCAGGGAGTGAACTTCCACGTTCACTCGGCTCATCGCCTGCGAAAATCGGTTGGGTATGAACACAAAAGACGTGTCGAAAAACGTTGGCGATAAGCACTCGCGATAATCGTCCCGGTGTGTACGAGGCTTAATACAAAAATAACAAGACATCGCCCAAAAGAAACAAACCAAAAATACAATATTCCTTGTAGTACAATGGGGCGGTGAGGTTCCATATAGTCCAGATATTGAGTCCAGACTTTATAAAACAGGCCTGTTTTTTGATGTAATACATAGGTAAGATGCTCCAGGGGAATCAGTTCAAAAATTATCTTATGCCAACCTTTAAGTGATGGAGATTTATCACTAATCCAATTAAGTAAAATATTTTTTCTGGCAGCAAAGGAGAGAATATTGAACAATTTCTTGTTAGCAGATGAAACAATGCATTTATTAGGTATACCCAATACCAGTGAGACTGGGTCAAAATCCAACTGCATATTAAAGATCTTTTCCATTTCCCCCAGCACCAAAAACCAATGCCTTTGCAGTCTGTTACATGACCACAGACAATGTGTTAAAGTACCTACTTCAGTTTTACATTTTAAACACAAAGGTGATAGAGAGGGGTTAAAAAAATGCCTGCGGTTAGGAAAAATATGGAGTCTATGTATGATTTTAAATCGTATTTCTCTTGTACGTGCACGAACAGATATTCTTTTAGCATAAGACCAAATGTCATCCCATGTTTCTTCATCAATATCAGTAGCTAACTCTTCCTTACATTTAGTTTTAATTGCCTGTGTATCAGCAGAGGAAATTGAACACACAGCACCATAAAATCTACCCAAAGACATTTTTCCCCGATGGTAAAAATAATAACCTCACAATTTCTAACAAGTGTTGTGTTATTAGTAATATAATGTCTCAATTGGAGGAATCGAAAAAAATCGTGTTTGAACAACTAGTACTTCTGAGTTAACTCCACAAATGACATTAATTTATTATCTGAAAATAATATTGCTTTTTTTATATAGTGATAAAAAAGTCTTGTATGAATCAAGAGAGAAATGTGCACCGATCAATCACCATCAAGCAAGAGCAGTCCAAAATAGAATTAAACAAATATGTCAGTGGATTCTGATGTGAGAGGACAACTTTTTCACTGGAGGAAATATTATTATGAATTATGTATTTTCGTCAGAATTTATGGTTTACAGTTAAAACGTCTTGATGGATTTGTTTGGATATGCAACTTTTCACTTAAAAAGGTGTTAATTGATGGACTGTGTTTGTGTGGATTACTTGTGGATTACTGTGATGTTTTTATCAGCTGTTTGGACTCTCATTCTGACGGCACCCATGCACAGCAGAGGATTCATTGGTGAGCAAGTGATGTTAATGCTAAATTCCTCCAAATCTGTTCCAACAAACTCATCTACACCCTGGATGGCCTGAGGTTTCACCAGGTTTCATTTTTGGGTGAACTATATATTGAAAACGGCATTTATGGCACAGTGTTGATTGCCACAGAAAATTATTTGGCGAATTTGCATGGAAAACTGTGTACTTTTGTTACAGCATTTACTCAAATTATTCAGTAAAGTACAGTACAGTGGTGTACATTCAGTGTGTATTTTAATGTGCACTGTCTAGACCTGTGTACTTCCTGTGTGTACTTCATGTAAAAACTGAGGATGAGTTAAAATCATTTTCTGTGGTGATCTGATATTTTGTTGCACAAATGTTGTTGACAGAGCTACACTTTTATTGAACCCAGAATGTTCCCAGAAATGAGTTTAATATGTGTCTTATTGGATTTTATTATGGATGTTTGCTGTGGACTGTACTGTTGCCTCTTCAATAAGTCAGCAAAGGGGAAAAAAGTATAAAATACTGCAAATCAAACAGCATCTGCTTTAGTAAAGTTGCTAGTGAAACAGTTACCATGAGAACAAAGTGTGCTGAAATTTGCCTCTCGCTCTTTTATTCAGATCTAGATGTTGTTTTGATGTTAGGCTTCCGTTTGATGTGATAAATGAAATAATTATCATTCGTGTCTATTCTTTAAATATTCAGTTTCAGTTTCCAGATAAATTATAACTGACTGATTTAATCAAATTTGTATTACGTTCTGCATAACACCGTGTCTACACAAGAGCCTGATGATGCATCACGTCACAGCATGCCACAACAGCTTGACGTCGTCCATACTGAAAGCACCACCGTTATACGTCTCTTAATATTTACTTGCATAAACCTTCCAGCTGTACGCCTGAGGACAAACTCTGGATCCTACCTTATTTTCAGTAAAAAAAAAAAAAAGTGCATTTGCATGAACTGTTGAAAAG
The DNA here is from genome assembly GCF_001515645.1 of Sinocyclocheilus grahami. Taxonomy (NCBI): domain Eukaryota; kingdom Metazoa; phylum Chordata; class Actinopteri; order Cypriniformes; family Cyprinidae; genus Sinocyclocheilus; species Sinocyclocheilus grahami. The sequence continues at coordinate 1,815,914 of NW_015505276.1, read as the reverse complement.
TAGTGAAATAATTTAACACTAAATCTTAGTGTTTGATCATTTAGAATGAATTAGAAACCAAACACGACTTCTATTAGTAAACTGGCGTTGAAGCAGTCAGATGTAGGTAGATGCATAAAACAATGACCAACCAGAAGCCATTCTGTTGATTCACCAATGGACTGAACAGTCACAAACCTTTAAGCCAATCAGAATGTCAGACGCCTTCATTAATATTCATGAGCTACTGTAAACTCAACCTGACTCTTGTGTCTGACATAAAGAAACTTCCTGAGGAGAGAAGACATGACTGAAAGAAGAATAGCCTTTAACAATGCTGTGCAAACTTTTTAAAATGGAACTTTTAAGTAAAGCGACTGACATTTGTGGAAAGTTTCATTTTTAGTCTTTTGAATGGTTTCTCATATGAGTGTTTCTATGGCAACTAGATATTTAAAACGGTTAAGTACCAGAGACAGAATGAAAGTCCCACCTTTCATTTAAAAGAGCCTTAATAAAGACACTGCTTTATTGCTGTCAAAGGTTTTAGCCATAATTTCAGTTAAAGAAGCTACATTTATTATACCATTTTTATCGATGATTTGAAGTATGATATAGACTAGATAGAAAATCGCTGTGTCAAGATGGCTGGCCGAGTGAACTTGCCTCAGAGGGATTTTGATCATTTAAATGTGAAAAGAGGCTGCTGAGATGTATTTTTTAGATCGTTTCCGTGCCCATTCCTATAATGGGCAAAAACGGTTACATAATTAGGACTCATCAGCATTTACGCCCCTCTGAGTGGCAAATGATGTGATGATATGCCGTTTTAATTTCCTGTCAGGTCTAAAGCACTTCCCCCAGTGGTTTAGGTCGAGTGGCCAGTGAATTAGTTCAGAGATATTGATGCAGAAAGAACTCAATGACACATTTTGCTCCCCAGAGATCCATGAACGCTTCCTGCGATTACTTTAAGATTGAGAACGCATTTTATAGTAGTTGGTAAGGCTAGCATCTGTGAGCTCAGAACACCTTGGCAATGCATCCACCACCAAAGTCCCTTTCAAGGCCAGTACTGTAAATCTTGGGAACAATCTCAGGTAGCTACAGTATTTTCAGTCATGCAAGTGCAGCTCCTGTCCAACTGAATAGGGAAATATGGGGGGAAATACATGACATATATTTCTGGACAATATATAAAAATAGATTACTTGGGGCCCTATAAAACCGTTTTATTTTTCCCCAAATTCAGTGTTTTCCATTTTAATTTTTCAGGATTCTATTAATTAAATCAAAAATAATGTGTCATTAATTTAAACCATGAAACATACAATATTAAACAGCAATTTATTAAAAGTTTAACAAAAAGGACAATTTTAAGGCCCTATGAAATGTTTTCTCAAATTCAGTTTTATTTTTACCAAATGCTGTTTTCCATTCATTTTTCTGGATTTCATTGTAATGGTTTAATTAAATATTAATAATCAAAATCATCTCTAATTAATTTATTTTATTAACCAGTAATTTATTATTATTTTATTTGTTTATTTTTGTCCAAACATACTGTTGTGTATTTAAATTTTTCTGCTAAATAAATTCTGGTAAATAATGTTTTGGTAAGTATTCCTTTAAAAAAAAATTTGTTTAATAATTTTATTAGTAGAAGTAGTAGAACTATCATTACATTAATAATATTTCTGTTAAATTTTCTTAAAGGGGTCATATGATGCGATTCAAATTTTTCCTTTCTCTTTGGAGTGTTACAAGCTCTTGGTGCATAAAGAAGATCTGTAAAGTTGCAAAGACTCCTTGAGTGAGCCTCCGCTCACTCAAGGCCATGGTGTGTGACACTGTTTTGTTGTGAAAGCGAAACTACTTTGTTTGGCCTTCCAAAAGAGGACACGACTAGAAATCAGTGGTTAAGTTATATTTACAACACTGTTCCAGAACAGTTCAACCCAAATATTCAGATGTGTGCAGCACATTTTATGGAGGACTGTTTCCTGATCCTGGGAGAGTAGACTACAATGCCGGTTGTTCTGACTCACAGTCTGTAAGTACGTTTTCATTTAAAGAATTTGCCACTGACGATTCAAACGCAAGTTTTGAGCAGTGTAGAGTAGCGCTTGTTTGTCATTTCTCCGATCACAAATGCAGACATGGTTTTATGTTTACGTGGCGCGATGCAATGCAATGCGTAAAAAGACAGTACAAGTCATTATAATCCGTAATTATGTCCCCACTGGATGCAACAAATGCCTTGTTTGTAATGGGTTTTAAAGGGGTCATATGATGCAATTTCAAGTTT
>NW_015505276.1:1809101-1810574 GCF_001515645.1 Sinocyclocheilus grahami | reverse complement strand
GTGTGTGTGTGTGTGTGTGTGTGAGAGAGAGACAGGGTCACATCACAGTGGAGTCAGCTGTCTTAACCGTGGCTTATGTACTGCAAACACATACCAGCTTCATCACTGTGTCTGTCACGAGACTCTGTTCCCCTTTCGGGTTCTGTCTTTACATTTATTTTGAAAGATGAAGTTTGCGATTATGGTAAGGGGCGTTACATTTCCGACGAGTGCTTGCAGTGTTCGGCCAATCACAATGCACTGGGTCAGTTGGCCAATAAGAGCAGACTGCGCTTGTCGGAAGGAGGGACTTTGTAGAAAACGAAGTGTTTGAGAGAGGCGGGGCATAGAGGATCTACAATAATGTGCAATATTTGAAAAATAATGTGTTTTTTTTGAACATTAAAGCATGTCAACATATTCTGTTACACCAAATACACAAATAAGGGGCGTTACATTTCCGACGAGTGCTTGCGATGTTCGGCCAATCACAACGCACTGGATAGCTGGCCAATCAGAGCACACCTCGCTTTTCAGACCGATGAGCTTTGTAAAAATCGACGCGTTTCAGAAAGGCGGGGCATAGAGGAGAAACAATAATGTACGGTATGTGGGAAATAATGTGTTTTTTGAACCTTAAACCGCATAAACACATTTCATTACACCAAATACACAAAATAATGTTCTTTTTAGCAACATCATATAACCCCTTTAAAGTTAAACCAAACTTTTATTTTGACGGGTTGCTGTGAAGCCTTTAGGTTTCTTTTTGTATATGATATGACCATAGTTTTTCTCAAAAGAAACTGTAAAATACAAATGAAGTGACTCTCAGAGCAGTTCTAGAGATTGTTTTTTTTTTTATAATACAATTCTTTTTATAATAGTTTTCATTCACCAATATATAAGTTTACCCTACAATGACTTCTGATTCTGAGAACCTTGGAAATGTGAAAAGGGTCCATTGGCGATTGGCTCTTTTATTTAGAAGGCGAGAGCTGCCATATTGGGTGTTCCAATGTTTCCCATTCATTGTAATATCAGTGGTCAATACACTTATTGGCATCAGTGGTTCCATGAAGAACCTTTAACGTCCTTGGAACGTTTTCATTCCACAAAGGTTTTTTTAGATTATTAAAATCTTCTTCACACTAATAAAAATGATTATTTTAAGAGCTGTTCACTGAAAGGTTCTTTGTGGAACCGAAATGGTGGTTCTGGGGCACCGCTGCAAAAAAATAACTTCGAAACCTTTATTTTTAAGATTGAAGCACTGCAAAAACAATCAAGCACTTGTAATTATTTGTAATTTATATTTTTGATGTTTCACATATATCAGAGAGGAAGCAGGCTAATGGGACTAGTAAATGCTAGCAAGCCTAGGAGGGTTGTTGTTTATTTAGGAGGGAAAGTGTTTTGCTCAGTCACTTCTTTTAATGGAACATAGACAGAGTCCTATGATAACTTCTGACAGTGTCTCTCTCTCTCTCTCTC
>NW_015505276.1:1777821-1808610 GCF_001515645.1 Sinocyclocheilus grahami | reverse complement strand
TGTCTCTCTCTCTCTCTCTCTCTCTCTCTCTCTCTCTCTCTCTCTCTCTCTCTCTCTCTCTCTCACCTGGGCCTGTCGGAATGAGAGCAGTGGAGCTCTTTTATTAGCCCTGTGCCTCGGTCCCAGGAGCCCTGCTTTCTCCTGCTCTATTTCTGAGAGCTGCACTGCATGCTGGGAGAACGAGGGTCCACACGCACTCCCTCACCTTGCCCTTGATTTGCTGTCTTGGCATATATGTGCCGAGTGTCTTGATCCATGCTGTGTATATGTTGCGTCTGGCATGGCTTTCATAGAGCTCAGAGCTGGAATAGTTAATAAGATTCTGTAGCCCCATGAAATTAGAGGCTTTCTGCTTTTCATCCTGTAGTGCTTTATTACAGAGATGGCTTCCTCTCAATTGCTGTTATTATAATATCTCCTTTCTTTTTGTGCTTGCTTTCATTCGCTTTTTTTATTTTTATAGCCTATCCTGATCTTTCATGGAAGACAGAATGTTTTTCTTAATTTTTAGCAAATAAGAGGTCAGTGTAGTCATCAGTGGTAAAAGTGATTTAATTTATATTAATAGTATGATTATATGCTAAGATTTTATTTTTGATCCTTCAGAAGTCATTCTAATATGCTAATTTATTATCAATGTTGAAAATGGAACCTACAATACTTTTTCAGGATTCTTTAATGAATAAAAAGCTAAAAAGAACAGAGTTTAGGCCTATTTAAAATTTGAAATCTTTTCGAACATTAAAAGTCTTTACTATCACTTTTTATCAATTTAACACATCTTAGTTCAATAAAAGTATTAATCTTATTAATTAGTATCAAAAAAGACAGAAAAAAATTACTGACTCCGAACTTTTGAACAGTACTGTATACTTTTATTGGTAAATAAATGCTGTTCTTTTTATTTACCAAAGAATCCTGAAAAAAAAGTATCTCAGGTTACAAATAATATTAAGCAGCACAACTGTTTTTAACATTGATAATAAATCAGCATATTAGAATGATTTCTGAAGGATCATGTGACCGAGTAATGGACTGGAGTAATGGCTGCTGAAAATTCAGCTTTGCATCACAGGAAAAAATTACATTTTAAAGTATAACAATATAGAAAACAGTTATTTTAAATTGCAATAATATTTCAGAACATTACAGTTTTCTTCTGTATTTTTTATCAAATAAATGCAGCGTTGATTAACTTAAATTTAACATTTTACATCAGTAAAATATGTTGCTAGAGACTTTTTTATACAGTACAATAGTAGAAACAGACTGATCAAGAGTCAGAGGTTCGACATTATAAACTAAAGTAAAGCTAAATTATTATGAGTGGACTTTAGAGAGAAAACAATAAAATGCCACAGCCCCTGGCCTTTAAACTGCGCTGTGTTGGTGTATTCCTGTCATGACAGATCTGCGGTCATCTGGATCAATCAGTGCTCTGCGTCAAACACATCACAACAAGGCAGGGAGAAGGTTCTGCAAAGCACAGGTTGATTCAGAGAATGAGTGTATGTGGTTTGATGAAGCCGCTGGATTTCATTGGTGTATTTCAGTTATATTCTCATGTCTCAAGCTCGTTCCAGCAGGTGTATGTTCTTCTGCCCTGGTATCTCACATTAGCCCTATCATAGCGTTTCCACCTCACAGGCTGTGCCGAGAGGATCCCTCACACTTGCCCCTCACTGCCAGATCTGCCAAAAATTGCAGTTTGGAGTGTAAGCAGCATCCCTGTCAGCTCTAATGGCTACATTCATACACTGTGTTGTCTCTCAGGATTACAGACTCTCTGATCTCCAGCTCTTTCTTTCCCCTCTTTTCCCCATCCTCAAATCCTGAAGCTTCTTATGGTGAACAAAGCCGCATACACACACAAACAAGCACAAAGATGTGCTCACAATCATAAAACCCTTGAAAAAACACAGGAACTCCATGTGCATTTCTGTTTTTGTTGGAATGATATTGTATGCAGTACTTTATTTTTCAAGCCATGGTACTGAATGATTATTTTATTGATTTTACCATGGTACTACTTACATATTTGTGCCATTAAGTATATCTTCTATAAATCCCAATGTATTATATAAGAGTATATTAATGATTACAGAAAAACACTGTAGTATTTTTTTCTAAAGCTGTGCAAGAGGCTGTTTTTCTGCCTTTAGATTGGGTTTTTGCTCTCCTTCTAGTCTGCTGGCTTCAGCTGAACTGTCATTGGAGAGTTCAGTGATCTGTGTCTCTGAACAGCACTGAAACTGTCCTACATGCTGAGGTGAAGAAGTCAAGGCAGATTTTACTGGGCCAGTAGGACAGGATCCCTGACCTGACATGGCTGATCTCCAGCTATTTATATCTTTAAACCACCCTTCTTCAAACACACACACATACACATTGGGTTTTCATGTTTTATGGGGACTTTCCATTGACACAATGGTTTTCATATTGTATTATATTCTGTCCCATAACCTTAATTTAAGGTTTTACAATTCTTTTGGGGATATTTGGTCTCTTTTACCTGGACTACACACACACACACACACACACACACACACACACACGTTTGGTTTCCATGTTTTATGGGGATATTCCATGGGGCAAAATATTTTTTATATTGTTCAAACTGTATTTTCTATCCCCTTAGATCTAAAGCTACCCCTCACAGAAAACTTTCTGCTCTTTTTAGATTTTCAGAAAAACTTAATTCTGTGTGATTTGTAAGCTGTTTTCATCATGGGAACCAAAAAATGTCTCCACAAGCTCAAAATTTGGTCCCCATAACGTAGGGAATACCAGGTACACAAACACACACACACACACACACACATGCATGTAAGGCCCAATCCCAATTCTACCCCTTTCCCCTACCCCTCCATTTCGCGCGTTCACATGAAGGGGTAGGGGTGTCTCGATTCTCTTTTGGTCGGAGGGGTAGGGGTAAGGGCCAGATAGCCCTTCAAACAAAGATTTTTTGGGACCACACTTCAAACGAAGGGGTATGAATTATCTCCGCATAAACTGGCTTCAGAGACAGCATGGCTGCCTGAGCGAACAAAAAGACACAATGTAAGCATTTTTGGCATTAATAAAGATTTTAACGAAAAGTAATCATTTGTTTTTGTTACATTCAATCGTGAGTTCATATTTACGGTCATGTTACTCAAAGCAATGTTTGCAAAAAATCGCTAAAGTTTGCTAACGTCATATCATTATTTGCTGCACGATAGTGCCACAACATATTTTCATGTCTGATCAGGACCATAACCACCGGAGGCATTGAGGGGGGCTAGTACCCCCAATAATTAGAAATCGCTAAACCCTTTTTCTGAAATACTGCCAATTCAAGAGAGAGAGAGATGAAAGTTGCGTGTATGTGCGTCTGTGCGTTTCTCTATTTAGAGTTTACTTCAAAAATATAATGTAGTGATTCAGTATTTAAACTGTTATTAATAAAAGTTGTGGGGCAGCATTAACAAGTTTCTTTGCTCCTGCGCGATATCTAATGTTTGTGTGCGTGTCAGTAAGCAGCGCATTAATATAGAACGGTAATTAAAGGCTCTAATGCACACCAGTATAGGTGTGGGTATTGTAGGAGCTAGATGACATATGATGACGTGTGACGGCATAATAGTGGTGTCCCAATTCTTAGGGGAATATTTTCACCCCTACCCCTTGACACTCTGTTTCAAGGTGCAAGGGGAAGGGGTATAAATTGGGATTGGGCCTTATTCTATTGGTGTATTTTTGAAAGTCACTAAATTGATCAGACTTTTAAGTGCTATGGTATTACCATGTTTTTGGTACCATGTTAATATTATAATATTCTTTGAAGTATCTTGTAATGATTACCATGTTATGTGTACCATGGTCCATGGAATATGACAGTTTCCTTATTATAGTATATACACAGTAAAAGAACTAAGATATGAACTGTGCTATGAAATGACAATTCTTTTATGTACATGTATGTATTTATATTTACCCATTTTGCTACTAACATATAATAGCTAAGTATATTTGAAACTAGCTAAGACAGGCAAATGATAAAACAGATGATAAATGATAAATCACATGATTTGCAATTCAAGAGCAGTATTTATCTGGTACACACAAAAAAAACAATTGTTTTTAAATTAGGATCACTGCTCCAAACTTGAATACATAAATGTATAAATTTAAAACAAAAGCACTTTTGAGTAACTGCAGGCAAAATAGTAAAAGAACTGTTATGTAAATAAATGTGTTTTGTTTTATTTTCGCTACAATAAGTCTTCTGCTAACTATGGTAATGATGACACTGATTCAGTGAATCAATTTTTTTGAATTAGTTCATTAAAATGAATCATCCAAACAAACAGTCTCATTCAGATGAATCCGACTTCTCTACAAGAGAGAGAGGATGTTCTAGGAGAGCGTGTTTGATTGTTGTTGGCTGGTTTCACACATCTCCAGTCCTGCTCCTGCAGGGCACCTTCCTGCACATTTACCTCCAAAACACCTGCCTGGAAGTTTCTGGTGATCCTGAAAACCTTGATTAGCTGGTTCAGGTGTGTTTAATTGTGGCTGGAGCTGGACACTGCAGGAAGATGGGCCTTCAGGAGCAGGATTGGACGCTCCTGAAGTGGTCTCCGCAGCAGCAGCAGGCTCGTGTTGTGCTTTCATGAAAGAGCTGCAGCTGTGTGCAGAAAATAATGGGATGTTTGTGTTTGGCTTCATAAATGTCTGCATCGCAAGAGATTGTGCTGTTAAGTAGCTTCACCGTATAGTTCGCATGCTTGCCAGTTTTTTTGTGCAAATTGTGTTTCAAATTGTCTATCAATGTGAAAATCAAACCAAATTTTTATGCAGCATACATAGTGTTATAAATTTTTAGCTGTAGATGGGGGAGCTAATGCACATTCTAAAAATCTAAACAGTTGGGATAATAAAGTATCTAGAATTATTCACAACAACACAGCATAGCAAATAACATAGAGGTTAACATTAAATGTTGAAGATTAAAGACTGAAATAGTTTTATTTTGTTTAGATTTCATTTACAACTTTAGTTTAAAAAAACATAGAGAATATTGGCTCACGTCCAATTGTGAGTGATTTTCCAGGAAAATAATAAAAACATGAATTGTTGCCATTCTGTGAGAGTTCGATTCATAAGTTAATAATTGTTCATCCTGTTCTTGATATGATAAATGATGCACTGCTGCAAACAAATATGCAAACACTTTCATAATATACATTTTAAGCAGCAAGAAATCTGCTCATTTCATTAAAATGCACCTAACCCTAAAACGCACCAGTAGTATTAGAGCAACCAGCATTATGAACAACAAAAATACAGCCACTTGATGACCTCCAGTGATTAAAATCGCTGCATGTGTGAATGAGGACGGCACACACAGTACAGTGTGACACAACTAAGTGCTGTTTGATGTAGTGGATGCACCAGTGCACCATGGGATGCATGTGTTTTGTCAGTTGCAGCACAGTGGGGAGTGATGTAATCTGCTCGCTGTACAAATAGATGAAGGAGTTGACGCATCTATGTTAAGCTGATACACAGAGTCCTCCATTTTGTTCTTCAGAATCTGGTTTTGGCTGGCAGCCTGAGCGTTTCGACTGTTTCCATGGCACCCTGCAGCGCTCCACGCTTGACCGTTGTCAGTGCTTCACTCTGCTCTCCTCCTCCCAGACTGGTCCGGCCTGTCGGGTTTGCCTGCGGCTCTCTGTTAGTGACGACACCTCTGCACTTCAGATGTTCTGACAAATGTTTGCATATGAAGGCGGCGAGGTGAGCCTGGGACAGGAAATACAGGGTGACTTATTTGACTAGATGGACTTGATCCAAATGCACACGCATGTTTTCTGTCCAAGTAGAGACATGCAAGACTGCAGGCGCAGATTTTCTCAAGAGAACCTGCCCTCTGACAGGTATCTATTGCTCACCCCTCGTTGCGTAGTTGTGACAGAGGATAGAGAGAGTTTTTCATTTCTGAATAAAAGTTTCTGGAGGTCGGGAGTTTGTTTATTTATTTATTTGCTTGCTTACGGTGTCTCTCAAATGTCAGCGTGATAAAAAAAATGTAAGTACTTATGAAGTTTAAGAAATGTATCTATTATTATTATTTAATATATTAATAATTGTAAATTAATACGTTTAAGAAATGTATTATTATTATTATTATTATTATTTGATATATTAATAATGGTAAATTAATAAGTTTAAGAAATGTATTATTATTATTATTATTATTATTTGATATATTAATAATGGTAAATTAATAAGTTTAAGAAATGTATTATTATTATTATTATTATTATTTGATATATTAATAATTGTAAATTAATAATATTGAGTATTATTTTAATAACATGATTAATTTATTTAAAAATATATATTTTTTGTGTCTCAAATGCCAGGATGATAAAGCTATCCTAATAAAAATGCTTTAATTATACTTTAAGAATAATAATAATAATAAATGTTAATTAAATATTAGTTAAATTACTTTTTCATATTGTTACTATTATTAATTTATTTTTTTTAAATGTTTTTTGTCTCAAAATTGTTAAGGTGATAAAGCTGTCTTAATAAAAATGTCTAATAATAATAATAATTCTTAATATTAATTAAATAATATTAATATTATTTTTTACTATTAACTTATTTTATCTTCTTTTGTCTCAAAAAAGTTTAGGGTGATAAAGCTGCCCTATTAAAATGTCTTAATTTTAATAATAATAATAATAATTATTATTATTATTATTATTATTGTTCTTTTTATTTCTGGATGTTTTATTTTTTCAATTGTTTTAACAAACCTGCTTCACTGCTTTCACTACTTATTTATTGTTCTATATAATCAAATGATTAAGTTTGTCTGCAAAATCATGTAATGCAGCCAACAGATTTTCCCAAGACAAACTGCATTACTGACTGACACCTCCATTGCTCTCGCTGGTTGTGGGTTGTGAGGGAGAAAGGGAGACAGCCGTGACAGCCCCGAGAGAGAGAGAGAGTGTGTGTGTGTGTGTGTGTGTGTGTGTGTGTGCACGTTTTTGTGACAAATGAGGACATAAATTTGTATAATGACAAAGGTATGACATAGGTATTACAAGGAGAAGGTGACTTTTCAGGACATTACCCCATGTCACCACTTTTCAAAATGCTTATAAATCACACAGAATGGAGTGTATTGAAAATCTGAAATAGCACAAAGTTTCCTGTGAGGGGTAGGTTTAGGGGTAGGGCTGGTGTAGGGCAATAGAATATTCGGTCTGTACAGTAGAAAAACCATTACGCCTATGGGATGTCCCCACTTTTCACAAAAACAAACCTATGTGTGTGTGTGTTCTGGCTTTCCGTGTCAAGCTCTCTGCAGTGACCGTGACTCCTCGCTGACCTGCTGTCTGTCAGTCAGGAAGCAGCTGTGCTCAAAGCAAAGAGAATGCGGATGTCACAAGTCCATTATAAAGAGCTTAAAGTACCTGCATACAAAGAGCTCCTGTCAGACACATCAAAGCTGAGGCGAGTTTTCTCAAAGGCTTTCGGTGTGTGGTTTTGCTGTAAAAACTCGCTGCACGTCTTTAACTACATATCAGATCAAAGATCTCATATGTAGGGTCTGATATCAGTATTTTTATATAGACAATATTTTGCTGACTTATTTTAATTTGGTAATTGCCTCAGACCTCGTTTCCTTTGACTACTTTGACTCGAGCCAAACAAAATCAGGCTTTCAGGTCTGCTTGCAAAGTGAATAAATGATCTAAAGGTGGATTGAGGAAGAAGCTTTTCCAGTAACGTATCAGGAAGGAAGGTTTGGGTGTGTCTGTGTTTCTGTGTAAGGAAGCTCCGCTCTATCACATGCACACTGGAGGGTTTTTGGGAGTGACATTTAAATGTGGGAGTTAATCCTCTAAATTATCGTAAAGTAAGTATGAAAAAAAAAGTCACTCCCAAAATTGCATGGTTGATGTGGTGACAGTGTTTTTAGGAGTCTGGGTCAAGGTTTTTTTTTTTTTCTATTACATAGCAACTAATCATTTATACAAAAAATTTAAAAATTCAGTTTATACATATAGTGAACAATTCAAAATACCAAAGAATAAAAGGTATAAGAGCACAATGACTCCAACATAACACCAAGCCAAACACCAAAAAAACAACTACATGTGTATGTACAACCACACACACACACACTGTACATACACATCCATAAATGCAACATGTATATTATTTAATTTCCATCCAACCTGCCGAAGCACTAAAACAACTCAAATCAAATAAAACTAAAAACCCAATAAAATACATATACAGACATAATAAATTCAGACATGATGTAAGTAAAATCAAAATAAATAACAAATACAAATAATACAAATCAAATGACAGTACTCCATCAGTAATCCCAAAAAACAACACTGCCAAACCTACATGCCAAAAAACAACAACCCACTTACACATAGCAAGAAATGGTCACAAAAACCGAAACAGAAGTGAAACAAGTAGTAGGATATATACATATATGTATATATGTATGTGTACAGTGCCTTGCAAAAGTATTCATACCCCTTCGGGTTTTTTTTCACGTTTTATGTTGCTGCCTTGTGTTAAACTGCTTTAAATTACTTTTTTCCCACATCAATCTACACTCCATACACCATACTGACAAAGCAAAAACAGAATAGTCACAACTTAGTACATTTATTTAAAAAAAAAACACTGAAATAAGTGCATTGCATAAAATATTCATACCCTTAACTAAATATTTAGCTTTTAGCCTTTTCAGTCTCAAGTCTTTTTTGTTTGATGCGACAAGCTTTGCTCATCAGCATTTGGCAATTATCTGCCATTCTATTCCTCCCCTCTTCACCTCTCAAGCTCTGTCAGGGTGGATCGGGGCAGACGCATATTTTTAGGTTTCTCCAGAAATATTTGATTGGGTTCAAGCTCAGGCTCTGGCTGGGCCACTCAAGGACATTCACAGAGTTGTCTGTAAGCCACTCTTGCTGTGTGCTTAGGGTCATTGTCCTGTTGGAAGGTGAACCTTCTGCCCAGTCTGAGGTTCTGAATGCTCTGGACTGGGTTATCATTAAGGCTATCTCAATAGTTTGGGGCATTGAGCTTATCTTCTACTCTGATGTGCCCCTCAGTCCCTGCTGCTAAAAAAACAGCCCCACAGCATGAGGCTGCTACCAGCACACTTTACTTTTGGGGTGGTACTCTTCAGGTGATGAGCGGAGCTGGTTTCCTTCAAACATGATGCTTGGAACTGAGGTTCATCAGACCAGATAATCTTGTTTCTCAGAGTCTGAGGGTCCTTTAGGTGCTTTTTTTTTTTTGCAAAATCCAAGTGTGTTTTCATGTGTCTTCACTGAGGAGAAGATTGAGTCTGGCCACTCCGACATAAAGCCCAGATTGGTGGATTGTTGCAGTGATGTTTGTCCATCTGTAGATTTCTCCTATCTCCACATATGATCATGGAGCTCAACTAGAGTGACCATCAGGTTCTTGGTCATCACTCTAACCAAGACCCTTCTCCATCAACTGCTCAGTTTGGCTAGGAGGCCTACTCTAGGAAGAGTCCTGGTTGTTTCAAACTTCTTCCATTAAGGGTAACAGAGACTACATGCTTCTGTGACCCTTCAATGAAGCAGATTTTTTTTCTGAAATCTTCCACAGATGTGTGGTTTGACACAAACCTGTTTCTGAGCTCTACAGGCAGTTCGTTTGACCTTAGGACTTGTTTTTTTTTTTGCTCTGATATGCAGCTGTTAGGTCTTTTATTAAGATGTGTGTGCCTTTCCAAATCATGTCCATTCAATTGAATTTGCCACAGGTTAACTTCACTCGAAGTGTAGTAACATCTACAAGCAATATGAATGCTCCTGAGCTAAATTTCAACTGTCCCAGATAAGGGTATGAATACTTGTGCAATGGAATCATTTAAGTTTTTTATTTTTAATAAATTTGCAAAGATGTTAAAACCCTGTTTTTTTTGCTTTACCATTATGGTGTATGGAGTGTAGATTGATGTGGAAAAAGTAATTTAAAGCAGTTTAACATAAAGCAGCAACATAAAAAGTGGAAAAAAAATTTGCAAGGCACTGTGTGTGTATGTGTGTGTGCGTGTGTGCATGTATACAGTGCTTGAAGTGGAAGAAAAACCCCTGTCCCCTTTATTTATTTCAATATTAAATAAATATGTACTTTTTAATTTTCATAATTCACAATGTATGTATAGTGTATGTAATCAATAATTAATTATTATTCTACTACTCATAAATATTTTAACAAACCTTTTTCACTACTTGATTAGCATATTTTTTTAATTTATGAGTGAAACTTTTCTGGATTACTTTTTGTGCATTTGTCTCAAAAATGCCAGGGTGATAAAACTGTCCTAATAAAAAACTTTATTTAATAATAATAATTAAAGTCACAAACTGCACAATGTAATGTAACCAACATTAGGGAAAAACATAAACAAGAAATGATCTCACCGAAAAGGACCCCTGCTCAGCTCGGTTAACAAAACCCCTGAACTGTGTGTGTACAGAATCAGATTAAGGACTAAGAGGAGTGACCTGTCTGTATCTGTGTGTTTGTGGCAGGCTGTAAGTGCTGCATTTGTTAATTGATCTGAGCACTAAGTCAAAAGACCTCTTTAGTTTGTAAGCCTGAGCACGGCTGATTCTCTTTAATCGCTTTAGGGGCAGTGCTGTGAGACTTATGAGAGAGGCCACTGTTTGTCCAGATGACGACATAACCTTCTTCACTCTGCACCATGTACCTGTGTTTCAATCACTAGATTAATTGCAGTCAAGCCACTGAAGTCATTTGGATTATTATTTTGAATATCAATGTGTCAGAATAACTGAACACAATTTTAATTTTTTTGGTCATTAAAGTGTCATGCAACATCTAACACACACACACACAATTCTGTGGTATTTATGGTTTTAAAAATCTGTAGTGTAGCTAAAGTAACAAAATTCTGACTTTCTAAATATATATTTATATATATTCTTCTTCTTCTTTTTTTATTATTATTGATTCAGTTTAATTGTATACAAGTGGAGGTATGTGTAAGTCGCACCATGAACAATTTGATGATCAGCTCAAAAGTTTGGATGGAGATTTCTGTGTACTCTGCTAATACACTGTTTGGTGACATTTTACAGTAAGATGTTAAACCAACAATAATTAAATAATTCAACCTTTATTAATGTTAATTTCTGCATATGCTAGTGCATTTTAATATTACATTTGATAAATTAACCTTAGTACAGCAAGATTATTAATGCTGTAAAACTGATCATTGCTAGGTAGAGATACCTAATGTTAATATAAGAATATTGTCAAATATTACCCACCATTTTATTAAAAGCATTTACTACCCAGGACAGATAAAAAGCATTGCATATTAGCCAGTTTCACTCTTGTGATTTGAGGTTTCTCTGATTTGTAATGTTTCAGATAAGCTTCAGATGATGGGAGCGTGTGAATTTTTTTGCAATTTCTTGCATTTGAGGAATGGATTGAGAATGACAATGAATAAACGAGAGAACAAACTGTGCAGTTGTCTCTGTGTCATTGTAGTATTCTGTTCCCTCTGTTCTGAGTCTTTTTGTTCCTGTTCTGTAAAGCTCATATCTGCTTGAATGATTGAATGATTTTAGACTGCAAAGCTCATTTATGTGTGTTTTTCTTTACTTTTAACATGCACATAGAGATCATAATTAAGATTAGTGCGTAAAACTCAAGATAGTGATCTGTAACAGTTGTATGACCTAAAAAGGAATGGTTCACCCATTTACCATTTACATTTACATATCCTGTTATAGTTTCCATGGACCTCAAAAGGAGAGATTTTGAAGAATCTTCACACCGCTCTTTTCCACACAACAAGAGTCTGTCAAAAACAAAACGGCATCAATAAAGTCTTCATAAAAGTGATCAGTGCAACTTGTTCACTATATTCCAAGTCTTTTGAGGTCATACGACAACTTTGTCACGAATGAAGTGTTCAAGCATGCGCAAACACATTCTAAATTAATTTTAGAATGAAGTTCATTTCATTGCTACAACAGCGAGCGAGATTTACATTCAATGACTTTTGGTCTGTTCCTCTCACAAAGCTATCAAATGGCTTTTGAAGACTGGGAATATGGGAATAATTTCTAGTAGTCGAAAGCCAGTATTTGGCATTTTTTTTAAATGATCGGCATTAGCCTTTCATGTCATCCATGTCATATTCCACTGACATGGATGACATGAAAGCATAGCCCACAGCATAGCCCACTGCTCCGGGTGTGTGTTCATGGTTTGTGTGTGTTCACTGCTGTGTGTGTGCACTTTGGATGGGTAAATGCAGAGCACTAATTCCGAGTATGGGTCACCATACTTGGCCACTTCACTTCACTTCATTTTTCACTTCATTCACTGTTTACTGTATGTAAAATTAGTATTACCTGCTTTTATGAGATTAATGAGTGTACTATTGGTTACAGCTACCTTTTTAATCATGTTTTTAACTTTTTTTATTTTTTTTTGTGAAAAATACTGCGATAAGAATTTGATTCTTATCTAAAATTATTTAAGTTCCTATCTAGAATATAAATCTGTTTATTTTACAGGTTTAATTTTCATCCATTTTAAATATTTTTATATTGATTCATTTTCAAATTATTTATTTTTAATTCAATTGATATGTCAAATAAATATGCTTTTTAGCAGCATACTATTTTTAAATTAAATATCATAAATATTAGCCTTACATCTGCCATCAGCCACCCTGCTCTCCAAGACATTGTCATTGGCCATCAAAAAATCCATTTTGGTTGACTGTTTTCCCTCTTTTGGTGTTTGAAGGCTACTGACCACTATCTGCTTTTGTTGTATGGAAAAGAGCAGCATGAACATTCGTCTAAATATCTAATTTTCTCTTTCATGAACGATAGAACATAAATAGGTTTGGAACATGATGAGGATGAATGAACATCGACAGAACTTTCATTTTTGGTCAAGCTAGTCATCATTGATCTCTCCAGAAGCCTCTCTCGGAGTAATCAACAGACTGTAATTCTGAACCCAATGCTTCTGCTCTTCAGCGAGAGCTCTTCAATCACGCATCTGTGGTGTAAACAAGCGATGTGTGTTGTTACACTGGACTGACTGTTAAATTGTCATGTATGAAGTGTTCAAGCATGCGCAAACATGAGATCGGCTTTGCACCGTGCTTGGAGGCGTTCTGTGGCGCCTAACTTTAGGTTGCCATGCTGAGATGGGAGGAGGTCAGGGCGGCTCGCTGTTGTCTTCCATTGCTGTGTGTTCTTTTCACAGTGTCTCACCGGGTCTCCTCTGTGCTCTGCTCACTGTCTGTTCCTTTCTTCACAATGCATTGCATATTCAGAAGCAGCAGCATGTAGGTATATGAAAAACAACACAACTTCCACCAGCTGCATGGCCTCTCTTTGTTTAGTCCTTTTTCTTCCTGTTTTAGTTTTCTATGAGTTTCACAACATTCTGACAGTCATCCTTGCAGGAGAAGCACTTGAAAAAAGACAAATGAAACTGATTTCTAATTTACAGTCATGTTAGGAGAGTTGTTTTGGTTCTGTTTAAGGGAGTAGTTCACTCAAAAATGTAAATTCTGTCAGTATTTACAGACCTTCATGGCATTCCAAACCCATATGCTGTTGTTTTTATTTCTGTGGGACACAAAAAGAGAATTTCTGAGGAATCCTCTCTATAAAAGTGCAGTTCAAAGTGACCATGTCTGTCAAGCTCCCTATAAAAGCCTTCAGAAGTTACATGATATCTTTCCACAGAAAAATAACAGCGTATGGTGAGTAAAAAGGACAGAATTTTCATTTTTCTGTGAAATGTTCTTTTAATACACTGAAATTTTGAAACCCTGTTTTGACATGCTTTATATTTTGAGTTTCGGTCTTTGTTCTCCACCCTTTCACCCTGTTGTTAATTTCTGTGTCTCAGTGTTTAATGTCTTTGACCGTGTCATTGTCCCTATGTTTGCCCGTCTGTGGCATGGTTGTAATGCACGTTGGGATTTATCTTGCCTCTCTCCCTCTTTCTTTCTTTCTTTCTGGCCTACTCTACTCTAACTCGATCTAACTGTCTCTTTAACCTCTCAACATTTGTTCTCACTTGAATCACATGATTTTGAGTCCATTTCCTGTTGTCCTCTCTCTTAACTGACGTCTGTCCCTCTTCTCTGCAGGGGATGTGCTTTTCCAGATGGCAGAGGTCCACCGACAGATTCAAGTGCAGTTAGAGGAAATGGTCTGTACTTTATTTGACCGCCGTCCATTTTGCATCTTTATGAAAGTATCTATTTTGCATAGATTAGATTCAAATTTTTCAAATCTTGGCAGGTTCAATACAAGTTAAATCCAGTGAATTGTAATGTAAATCACAGTATACATGGAGCAAACTCCACGCATAGGAATGACATAAAACAAAAAGGATTTACACAAGTTTGTATTTCAAATAACAAACATGTTATCACTGAATAATTAAAGGTGCTGTATGTTATTTTTTTAAAATGCCATAATATATTTGCAGATATTTAGGAATCAAGTTTTCTCTGAAAAACAATGCTACAGCCATTTATTCTAATGTGTTTTTGTTTTGTTTTGTGTGATTCCGCCCACTGCCATTTTACCCAATAGTATTTCAACACCCAGGGTTGCCAGGTGGTGGAAAATACAGCGTAATGCAGCCATGGAAGCGGGAAAACGAACTGGGTCAGACATTGCAGATTCTACCTGACCTTAAAATCTCTCTGACCAGAGGCATATTACAAATTGTATAAATCAAAATTGGTGCCTTCCATTGTCAATTGTGCTCGTTCCTGTTGCATGGCTTCAATCTGGCAACCCGCGTGAGTGTCGAAGAGGAGGGGTGGGAGAAACAACTCTCTCCAGTATTTTCAATTTGGACTGCAGTACCTATTTCAACTGATAGCTGCCAACATTACATACTGCACCCCAATGTAACCGCCAAAATAAATATACAACCTTGACGTTTCTGATATAAAACCTTCTGGAATGCTCAGTTGCAGTTGTTACTGTAACCACAACATTGAGGGATGACTAATTTTCTGTGCTTATCAACATTATACTAAAAATGCTATTGAACTCGTAACGTGTCGGGGTATATTGTATAATCTGCACAAATCTGTGTTTTAAGGTTCTTAAAAAGCCAATTTAGCAAACTTAAAGCATTTTTTTCTGCATTTTGTTGCAGTTGAAATGCTTCCACAACGAACTGCTGTCTGAGCTGGAGAAGAAGGTGGAATTGGATGCAAGATACCTGACTGTGAGTCCACAGCACATCCCACTCCTTCTGATAACCTAACAGACTGACAGAAGTGCTTCTCCTCTACTTTAGTAATACACATTCCTGTAAAACAACCGACACAGACACAGACTTTTTATAATCTGTTTGGTTTCCAAAGAATAAAACCATTCTATGTTTCCTATTTCACTTGGAAAATGCATGATATTATGAAAGTAAAATGGATTGTGAATGGCCTTTTAGACTGACTTTGCAATTGTTAAATCATAGAATGAATGAAATTATCCAGAAGTATCTTATATTCAGCAAGGCTGCGTTTATTTGATTAAAAATACAGTACAAAATGTAAAACATTATTACAATTTAAAATAACTATTTTCTATTTGAATATATTTTAAAATGTAAGTTATTCCTGTGATGTCAAGGCTAAATTGTCAGCCTCATTACTCCAGTCTTCAGTGCCACATGATCCTTCAGAAATCATTCTAATATGCTGATTTACAGCTCAAGAAGTATTTCTTATTATCATTGTTGAAAACAGTTG
The DNA here is from genome assembly GCF_001515645.1 of Sinocyclocheilus grahami. Classification (NCBI taxonomy): domain Eukaryota; kingdom Metazoa; phylum Chordata; class Actinopteri; order Cypriniformes; family Cyprinidae; genus Sinocyclocheilus; species Sinocyclocheilus grahami. The sequence goes on along the minus strand of NW_015505276.1, from coordinate 1,792,751 downwards.
CTTAATATTTTTTGTTGTTGTCATTGAAACTGTTTTCAGAAATTCTTTGAATAGAAAGTTCAAAAGAATGGCATTTATTTGAAATAGAAATATTTTGTAACAATGCAAAAGTCTTTACTGTCACTTTTGAGCAATTAAATGTGTCCTTGCTGAATAACAATATTATTTCTGTAAAGGGGTCATATGATGGGATTTCAAGTTTTCCTTTCTCTTTGGAGTGTTACAAGCTGTTCGTGAATAGATAAGATCCCTAAAGTTGCAAAGACTAAAGTCTAAAACCAAAAGCGATATTCTTTTTAAAAGTTAAGACTCGTCCACGCCCTCCTAAAACGGCTCGTTTAAACACGCCCCCACATGTCTACGTCACGATGTGGGAAGATTTGCATAACGCCGCCCAAATGTTCACGCAAAAAAAGGCGGCGTAACTTTGATTCTCGCTGTAGTATTGTTGTTGCCGCCATGTCGTCAAGGCGCTGTGTGTTTCGTTGTGAAAGCGAAACTACTTTGTTTGGCCTTCCAAAAGAGGACACGACTAGAAATCAGTGGTTAAGTTGTATTTACAACACTGTTCCAGAACAGTTCAAGCTAAATATTCAAATGTGAGCAATGCATTTTACGGAGGACTGTTCCCTGATCCTGGGAGAGTAGACTACAATGCCGGTGTTCTGACAAATAATGCTGACTCACAGCCTGTAAGTACTTTTTTTTTTTTTTTGCCACTGATGATTCAAACACGAGTTTTGAGCAGTGTAGAGTAGCGTTTGTTGTTTGTAATTTTTCCGATCACAAATGCAGACATGGTTTTATGTTTACGTGGCGTGATGCAACTCAACGCGTAAAAAGATAGTATAAGTCATTATAATTTGTAATTATGTCCCCACTGGATGCAACAAATGCCTCGTTTATAATGGCTTTTAATATTTTTGTCTCGTCGCTCCGGCCGGACAGGGCATCACAATATGGTAAGGGGTGTAACATTTGCGTTTACACGCTTGAGGTATTCGGCCAATCACAATGCACTGGATAGCTGGCCAATCAGAGCACACTTCGCTTTTCAGACCGATGAGCTTTGTAAAAATCTACGCGTTTCAGAAAGGCGGGGCATAGAGGAGAAACAATAATGTACAGTATGTGGAAAATAATGGGGTTTTTTTACCTTAAACTGCATAAACACATTTCATCACACCAAATACACAAAATAATGTTCTTTTTAGCAACATCATATAACCCCTTTAAAAAAAAAAGTAAAATAAAATCTTACTTATGCCAATCTTTTGTAGTGTAAATATGGATATTTAGCCATTTTTTAGTTAAATTTTGTCGTCTTGGCAGTCTGATGAAATATTGAGCCAAGAATATAAAAAAAAAAATTGGATGACATTGCTGACTCTGCTTTGGTTACATGCTCCACATGGCAAGTGTAGCATATTATTTTGCAAACAATTTACATTTATGCTTTTGGCATGTTATTTTATGCAAAGCAACTTATCAGTACACGTGTTCCCTTGATTCAAACACACAACTAGTGGAGCTACAGAAACGAAAAAATAAACATAGAAAAATTGTGTTCACTACACAGTATATATACCGCAGACTTCTTTCTTAGTAGTTAGTATGCCATTCCAAACACACCCATAGATCCTGAAGAAATAAGTATTTTCTTGTATAGCAACGACCCTGTTTTCCCATCACTCCTGTTTCCACTATTTTCAACAAATGAAAGTACACAATTTGCGACAGATTAAAGTATGTTTGGAGCAGTGCTGAGAGGGATATCTTTAGACTGTGAGTGGGTTGGAGAGGAGCTGTGTAGAGCAGTTAATTTGGGGGGGTTTGGGCGACTGGGATTGGGCGTCACTTGTCATCACACTGTATTCAGATAAAATTAAAGCCTTGCTGTCTTGCCTTATTCAGCGCTGGAGAGAGCGATCTGCGGTCGTTCTTCTTGGAAACCACACTTTTTTTTTCTCTCAGTCCACACATTCTGTGCAACACGTCGAGTCTCTGCTCCGGAGCCCATTGTGAGATTTCTATTTAGGTCTGGATGACTCTTATGATATCCATTTTGTGCTTCCTCCATAGGAGCACCATTTTATAAGGATTAACAGTAAAATAACAGGTTGACTTGGTACTAGTTAGTCTGAAGAAAATGCTTCAAACGCATATTCTGTTCTGCCCACAACAAATCAAGCTTGACAAGTAAGCAAATCAGGTTAACTGAAGTAAACCAGCCAGTAAACCTGAAGTGATCCGTCAGATCTGATTTTTATTTATTCCTGTAATGCCTTGTAAGTCATTCATATGGTGAGAAAAGGGGATCATGGCTGTCGAAGCAGAATCTTCCTTTCTCCCGCCGAAGATTGAGCGATTGCTCCATCACTCACATGTAACGCTGTCTTTGTAGACACTTTCCTGCTGCGCAAGAATCTGGTCGAGCTGCCAAACTATTTATAGACGTGTAGTCTAGAGATCATTCTCTCAGCGTACCTTGTGTAGGATGTGCGAAGATTCATATATCTAGAAATTCTCAGCCAAGTGTATCAGCCTCCGGAATTTGGTGGTGAGCCATGTTGTGAGGTTGGGAGTGGAGACCTTCGCTGCTTTCTTCTGCAGACATCAGAACGCACTGCCCTGAAACCCCAGACCTTTAGCTCTGCTCCAGACCCCGGTGAACCGCATGGCCAGACCACGTTTGAAGGCATCATGAAGGGATCCTGACTTGAAGGCTGTTCTTAACAGTTGCTGGCAGAGCTAAGCTGCCTTCTCAGATGTTCTGGCCAAACTGTAAGGCAGCATCGCAAGTGTCCATCTTTGAGAAGACAATCCCAGAACTGGGAATGTGCACTTTAGTCACTTTACTTGATGATTACTCAACAGATGAATCAGATGTGTGAGACTGGGGTTTGTTGCTCAGTTTATATACAGTATGTACCAGACAGACCTTTTTTTTTTTTTTGGTGTTGTCACATCTAACTTTTTCCAGTGTCTCAAACCATGAGAGTCGTGTCATTAAGGTGCCATGTCAAGTTAATTATATTTTTAAAAAATTGTGTATTGATTGTGAAAAGTGGAATGTTTATTGTAAAGATACTTGTACAGTATTTTATCAACTGAAAAATACTGACAAAATTTGAAAATTAGTTGTGGAATCATTAGTCTCAGCCTTAGACGTCACGCCCACGGACCGTTGGCTAAACGTCTGATGCATATGGCACACAAAAGTGGAAACACTTCAGGAGTTTCGAAGTCGTCATCGGATTGGTTGAATTATACAGGATTTCCGGGAGATGTGCGTTCTTTAACGTTCCGCCTGGAAACAAAGATGCCGTGACGCCAAACCCCCTCACGAAAGAAGAAAGCCGTCGTGTTTACAACTGTGACGACGAGCGCTTATCAGGATCAACTAAACGCTGGATTTTCAGAAGTATGTGAAAAATTTAAAGTTCACGGCATAGAATCTTTAAAACACGTCCGAGAGTTTTACACACGGTCTGTTATTGTGACGACATTTCCACGCCCCGAAACATGATAATGAACGAAACTGTGATTGGTTGTTTGACATGTCTGCCAAACGGCCTCATGGGCAGGCCTTGGCCAATGTAAGCTGCCATGGATTCCATGGTACGCGAGACTATGGAAACATTAGCATAGCAACATGCTGAAGTCTGATTGAGTTGAGCAAGTTCGTATTGCTGCGCTGATAACATCACAATTTCACAATTATAATATTTTGATAGTTTAATTATGATAGTTTGATTATAATTCATGTTCTAATATTAATAATAATTTATATTATAACATTTACATTCTAAAATAATGATGATTTATGTTATTATTTGTATAAATATACAATGTATTATATAATGGTATAATAATAATTTTTATTTTTGTGATTATGATTATGATTATTATTATTATTATTTCAGTATAGTCCAGACTTCACTCACAATGAATCTGACAGTTATAATGCCACAACTGATTGTGATCTAGTAATAAAAGCATTTATATTATACTAGTAGTAGTAGTAGTAGTAGTAATACTAATACTAATAATAATAATAATGGTTAATTGTCGGATTCAATTGTGAGTGGAAAGACTGTGCTGATAAAAATCAGATATATACATACATATATATATACACAATAATAATAATAATAGTTATTATAGTAACTATATTGTGATATTACAATATTTATATATTATCATTATATTATTATTAATGATAGTATTATATTAACTGTATAGTGATATTATAATATTTAAACATCTTAGTAGTATTATTATTGAATAATTGCATTTGTGTTGTCATATTATGTGAATTCTGTCAGGAGCATTATCTGTGTACTGTACACTAGTGACCATTAAGAAAGTTCCTGTCTATGTAGGCTGTTTAAGATCAGTCCATTTCACTCAAGACTGTGGCTCAGAGGAGGGCAGTAGACAACAGACAGCGAGTGTTTTGGAACATGACATTTGACTAGTGGGCTTTGACGCCCATGTCTTTCTTAATGCAGTAGCTACAGTCAGATGATTTCTGCATTTACCAACAATGTCCCTGTGTTTTTCCTCCTGAAGGCGGCTCTTAAGAAGTACCAGATGGAGCACAAAAGCAAAGGAGAGAGTCTGGAGAAATGCCAGGGTGAGCTGAAGAAACTGCGGAGGAAGAGCCAGGGCAGCAAGAACCCCTCCAAGTACGGCGAGAAGGAGTTGCAGGTGAGCCCCCACACCACCGCCACGGGCCGTGAACAGAGCTAGCGTGTCACTGTGGGCTCCGTCGAGGCCTTTGAAAGGGACGGAGGTGGATGGATAGGTACTGGTTCAGCAAGACCACCTACATCATGTTAATGCTGGGAGGATTTTAACGCCGTCTGAATTTAAGAAGTGCTGCGAGCCTCTCGTGGCAAAGAGAACACAATGGGTGGGCAAAAGCCGTAGGTGTGTATACAAACAGCGCTGCGGCATATCAGCTAAGAGGCTGCGCTGAACACACACACACAAACATCACGGTTGTTTTTACTGACTTTCTTCCCTGTTTAAACTGCGCGAGTGGACCCCAACCTGCTGTATTAATTGCAGTGTGTGAATGCTGGCCTGCTGAGAGGAGTCTTACACTGTGACAGCGGGGTTGTGGAGACCTGGCATAGATCAATAAGCAAAGTGCATATGCTCTCTGGCCCAGAGCTCACAGGAAGCTTACTCGCTCTGCCAGGTGTGAAAGAACGGCCCTCCTGACCCCCTTTTTAGAGCCATGGTATACTTGATCGGCTCACACTTCCTTAAAACGTGGCTCTGCCAGTGTGTTTTTAGTTAGTTTTATTTGGATTTTCCATTTAGTTTGAATTTAATCTAAAAGTTTATTTTTTTTAGCATAATTATTTATTTTCAGAGAGTTAGTTTAGTAGCTGTCCTCTTTTTCAGCTACCTTGGTTCCGGATTATTTTTCCCATTTGTTTTTCCCATAGGGATTTTTTTAAAAGATCTTCATTAAAAAGTTATAAGACATGAACAAACCAACCAGCAACGAGGTGAATCACAACATTACGAGCAAAAATATATTTGGAAATCAGAAAAAAAGACAAATACAGGCTTTAGTGGCTTTTAATGAGGGAGAGGACTACAATCCCATGAAGCAGTGCAAATCATATAATCAAATTAAAAATGATGGATGAATATTGATTTAAAGATGTTGAACATGTATACAGAAGCAATGTATTTTATGTTTATTGCAAAATATGGCAAGGCAAGGCAATAAAGTTTTGTATTATTTGTATAGCACATACAATGGTAATTTAAAAACGTTCTTTACATAAAGATTTAAAAATAATCATAAGATAATCATAACTGATGCAGAAGACAAACATTTAATTTAGAATGCAATCAAATTTAATAAAAACAAATTAAAAGCATATTAAAAGAAAAGAATACATGAATAACATGATACAGTGCAATCAGTTGGATGCAGCTCAGTGCTCATTCAGTAAATTATCCATTAAACAGATGTATTGAGCTGCATATATATGTACAAATATTTAAGTAGTTTTTGAGAAAACTAACATTTGCAGTTCTTACACATTTATTCAGAGTGCTTCATGGGAGTGTCGCGATTCTCTGATTGGTGGAGTTTTTTGTGGAATTGTGGGTAATGTAGTTTGTTTGGGTTTTTTTGGTTGTTTTTTTTTACCAGGAATTGTGCTGTTTAACATCTTTTTTTTTATTTTTTTTTTATCATTAAAATAATGCATGTTACCTTGTCAGAAAATATGGGAAGTGAACATGTGGTTGGTTCACCTGTCAATCAGACAGGCAGCTCTTGCCTTATTGGCTGATTATGTCTGACACAATGCATAGTTTAATTACATCATCGAACAATGATTGAAAAAAACAAAAACCAAAATGTTCTCTCTCTTTTTTTTCTTCCGTTCTCATTAAGCTCACATTTTATATAAATACATTTGCAGATAGTCATAATAGGTGGTATTCATTAAAAACTGTATACAAAAGTCTTCACAGTAGGTAATTTTTTGTATTACTAGCTAAAGATAATAATGATAACCCTGAGTGTGCAGCTGAATTCCCCCCTGAGGCTGTGAGCGTGTATAGGAGCAGGCATCTGTCAGTGACTGCTGTTGGGTGGTTTGAGATGTAGCGCTGCTGGGAGTTTATACAGTAAATATGTCCATCTACTGCCAGATGCCCTGCAGATAGTGAGCTCAGGTTGAGCCGAGCTTCACTCACCTCAGAGATCCACAAATATTTTGAGTGTTGTGATTTTGTAAACTAAAGCCACAAGAGGCCATGATTTGCAGTGATTTTTCCAAGGGTGGATGTTAAGGGATGTTTTACATGATACAGTTGAGTTGTTTATAAAATGGTCACTAAAATTCTTATACTTTCAATGTAAACTTACCATTCAAAAGTTGACATTGGATTTTTATTTTATTTTTTTATTTTTTTGGAAGGAAATTAATAGTTTTATTCAACAATGCTGCATTAAATCGATTAAAAGTCACATTAAAGACATTAATAATGTTATAAAATATTTCTTTTTCAGATAAATGCTGTTCTTTTGAACTTCTATTTATCAAAAATCCTGAATACATACTGTTTTCAACACTGATAATAATAAGAAATGTTTCTTGGGCAGCAAATCGGCATATCAGAATGATTTCTGAAGATCATGTGACACTGAAGACTGGAGTAATGATGCTGACAATTCAGCTTTGCATCACAGGAATAAATTAAATTTTAAAATATATTCAAATAGAAAACAGTTGTTTTAAATTGTAGTAATATTTCACAATATTACTGTTTTTACTGTATTTTTGATCAAATAAATGCAGCCTTGGTGAGTATTAACAAATATTACCAACCCCAAACTTTTTAACGGTAGTGTAGAATTCAGCTCATGCAGTCTGTCAGCTGTTTTACATTATTTAGTTTACTTACCTAATGTGTCTCATCCAATCATATCCGTTTCATAAATTAAGAAAAAAGTATCAAGTTTAAGAACACGTTTACCCTTGGTAAGATCACTGTAACACACTACGCATTAGCTTTAATAAAAGAAAGCAGACACAGGTGTTCAATTAATAGTTTGATGTATTAATATTAATGCTTGTTCAGAGTTTGTTTCAGACCTTAGAGTTGCCAAGCAACAAAGTCACTCACCCCATTAATATATAATGTTTGGTCACGGGTGTGTGTGCATTCAATGACTATGAACACAGCCCATTCAATCAAATGCTGTACAATTCCACACTTAGATGATATACATAGATATACAGTGGGTACGGAAAGTATTCAGACCCCCTTAAATTTTTCACTCTTTGTTATATTGCAGCCATTTGCTAAAATCATTTATGGTATATGAGTGTCACAGCAAAGGGTCTGAATACTTAGGACCTCTCTTAGGACTTATTTCAGTTTTTCTTTTTTAATAAATCTGCAAAAATGTCAACAATTCTGTGTTTTTCTGTCAATATGGGGTGCTGTGTGTACATTAATGAGGGAAAAAAAATAACTTAAATGATTTTAGCAAATGGCTGCAATATAACAAAGAGTGAAAAATTTAAGGGGGTCTGAATACTTTCCGTACAAACTGTATATTATGAGTTATTTTGTTTCTGATCTTTTAAAAGATAGATTTTTCAATACCTGCTTTCGTCTAAAGAACAGAGCACCTTTCATTTTCTCCCTCAGAGCTTTTTACATGTAAATGTGGCCTTGAGCAAGAGCAAGAAACGTCAGCTGATTTAGTCGTGAGCCCCACGGGCCCATAAAGCAAAGACTGAGTGTACACACACATAAATTCATATACTTCATCTCCATATTACCATAAATCACACCGTTATCGCTGAGAGTGACGGCAGTTTGGAGGTTTACGGATTGCGATTCATTGAAAAAAGCTCCATGAACTGGCATGAATTGACTACTTTGACTGAGCATGTTCAGACGACTGTTTATACACTCCGTTTTTATCGCTCTCGTCTCTGTTGTACCTCCGTCCCCTCTTCTTTTTTTCCCTCTTCCTGTTGCTGCTGAAATAATTAGTCGCTGAAGTCCCTCTGAAGATGCTAATTAGATAATTATTCAGTTCAGTAGAGTGGTCTGAGGTGCAGCGGGAGGGATATGAGATTCGGCGGAGGTCTACGGCGTCGGCGCTCGCTGTGATATCGCAAGTTAACAGACATGTCATGCTTCTGAACGGTGTGGACTCCTCAGCGAGTTCAGGGAAAGCAATTAGAGTATCTACAGAAGAACACTTGCACGCGCTGTTAGCGCACACGACTCCGGCGTGAGACTTATCCCGGGAGAGCCAGGGCTGGAGAGGAAGCGGCTGTGCCACGGGATGAAGGACTGCTGATGTCAGAAGAACGAGCGGAGCTGCGGCTATATCAGGCTGACGCAGCGGGAGACGCAGCAGGAAGCGTTTAAGTCTGAGAGGGCTTTGTGCTTTAGACATAGAGGGATTCCACTTCCCATTCGGCGCACAGCCAGTGTCCAAACAACACTGCGAGCGCTGGGTAATTTAAGAAAATTGACTGCCTGTTAAAAATATTACATCATTTCTAGTGCTGTCAAACGATTAATTGCGAATAATCGCATCCAAAATAAGTGTCTGTTTCCAAATATATATGAGTGTACAGTTTATATTTATTATGTATATATAAATACATACACATTTGTGTATATATTTAATAAAAAAGTGTTATGTAAAAAATATTTATATATAATGTGAATTATATGAATATAAATATATACATGTAAAAAAATATATATATATTTTCAAAATATATACTGTATGTGTGTGTATTTATATACACCGTACACACGCATGTATTATGTAAACAAAAACTTATTTTGGATGCGGTTAGGGCTGCACGATTAATCGTAATTAAATCGCAAAGGCAATAAATCGCGATTAGGTAGAAGCTGCGATTGTCATGCTTATCTTTCAGTGAAGCTCGGTTCTGTGATCAGCGGTAAATCTCTCGTGCGGAAATTCCAAATATGCCTCGCAGAAGAAACCCAGGAATGCCTATCGCTGCAGCTAAATTAACAGAAGATTTAACTGCTTTTCATTGATTCAACGTGACTAGTAAACACACGACTACGACAATATATATGGTTTATCTGAGTTCGTCTTACTATAATTTTTATTATAATAAAGTATGTAAGGCAATGCTAATCGACACAGCCTTTGCTTAGAATACTACGAAATATTGCATGCCTTATTCTGTTTAAGAAGCCAGATCATCTCACAGAAGGATTTATTTCAAACACTCGACTGACGTTATGAAGGGAGTTTGGAGTAAAAGCATGTTATTAAATGTCATACTTTCACGTGCTTTCAGATGGAGCAGCATTTACTACACAGAGCCGTAGTTCACTGACAAGCTACGCAAACAGCTTTCATAATCGCAGAACGATATCTTCGATTTCATTGCAATTATGAACGCGATTTTGCGTAGCTTGTCAGTGAACTACGGCTCTGTGTAGTAAATGCCGCTCCATCTGAAAGCATGTGATGGAGATATACTACTAATCACAGAACCGGCTTTACTGATGAGATCCACATGATTATCGCATTAGATTAATCGTCCAGCCCTAGATGCGATTAATCGCAATTAATCGTTTGACAGCACTAAAAATTTATTTAATTCCTAAATAAAGAAATTTAGCTGTTCTTCATTTGAATATTTGCAGGTCATTTTGATAATGTTTGCCGCCAATCACAAAATCGACAAATGAAAATGTCAAATCACTACAAATGATTTTGTTCATCGTAAATGTATACGTTTCAGTGGTATAACACACATGAACTGTTGACACATGGAATTGTTGCATTGCATAATGATTTAGACTCCAAAACCCCCTTTTTTCAAATCCCAAGACAATATTTGGAGGCCTTTCTATCCTTCCAGGCTGATTTTATGGCTAATAGAAATGGGAGAATATGAAACTGAGGAGGAAAACACCCCAGTTTTATTCAGAGGCCCAAATTGAAATGAAATTTTTCATAATATTTCAAAATCGACAAATGAAAATGTCAAATCACTACAAATGATTTTGTTCATCGTAAATGTATACGTTTCAGTGGTATAACACACATGAACTGTTGACACATGGAATTGTTGTTGCATTGCATAATGATTTAGACTCCAAAACCCCCTTTTTTCAAATCCCAAGACAATATTTGGAGGCCTTTCTATCCTTCCAGGCTGATTTTATGGCTAATCGAAATGGGAGAATATGAAACTGAGGAGGAAAACACCCCAGTTTTATTCAGAGGCCCAAATTTAAATGAAATTTTTCATAATATTCCCTGCAGTTGCTGATATTTAAACATATAATGCACAGCAATACATTGAAATGTTCCTCAAAAGCCAGATTAATCATATTTGATACATTTTAACCTGATTTTTCTATTGAAACATTTGCTTCAGTCCAGTAGGTGTTCATCTTGAAATATTACTAATAATACTGAAGTTATTCTTATATATAGCTTATACAATTCAGATTTCACTGCAAAAAGACTGTCAATATACAATACAATAAGTATCACAACCTGAATGGTGACATTTTTAAAATTATAGAACTTGAATAAAGTTATCAAACACTAAATTCTAAATTAAATATAAATGAATCCTTAAAGCTACAAAAGTTATTGACTTCCTCTCTTTTTTTTTCTTGCGCTTTTTGATGAACAGACATCACAGCAGCTGGGTTATTAAGTTATTTTGGCTGCTTTAAGAGCTGCCACTGCTGAACGTGACACGGATCTGACACGCATCGTATTTTCTTACAACTCTTTACTTTTTCTGACCCATTTCAGGTCTTTAAGTCTCTACTAATGAGCTGACTAGTTGAGTCGGGTGTGTGTGTGTGTGTGTTAGATGAGGGAGACAGTTTTGAAAAGCAGCACATTTCAGTGACAGAGTTCTTAATTGTGACTCGTATATAACAAATAAATACTTACAAGTTATGGTTATGTTGATTTAGAGGCCTTAGAATTTTGCATATCAAATATGATACAGTGGGCTTTATAGGGTTAAAAAATCATTGCATGTGTGTTACTGTATATAATTAGACCATGCTTGAAAATATAGCTTTTCCTAGCATGATTAGAGCAAAACTAATACATTTATAATGCATTTGATAGAAATATGTTATTGGCAATAAGTAGAAAACCACACATACCAAAAAATTAGTTTCGTACAGTATATTTAATGCAACCAATGTTGTGCAAGCTGTGCATGGATTTTTTTCTTTTTAAATGCCATCTTAGCAAACACTTTGGAGGTTTCACAAAAGTTATTGACTTCCTCTCTTTTTTTTTCTTGCGCTTTTTGATGAACAGACATCACAGCAGCTGGGTTATTAAGTTATTTTGGCTGCTTTAAGAGCTGCCACTGCTGAACGTGACACGGATCTGACACGCATCGTATTTTCTTACAACTCTTTACTTTTTCTGACCCATTTCAGGTCTTTAAGTCTCTACTAATGAGCTGACTAGTTGAGTCGGGTGTGTGTGTGTGTGTGTTAGATGAGGGAGACAGTTTTGAAAAGCAGCACATTTCAGTGACAGTTCTTAATTGTGACTCGTATATAACAAATAAATACTTACAAGTTATGGTTATGTGGATTTAGAGGCCTTAGAATTTTGCATATCAAATATGATACAGTGGGCTTTATAGGGTTAAAAAATCATCGCATGCGTGTTACTGTATATAATTAGACCATGCTTGAAAATATAGCTTTTCCTAGCGTGATTAGAGCAAAACTAATACATTTATAATGCATTTGATAGAAATATGTTATTGGCAATAAGTAGAAAACCACACATACCAAAAAATTAGTAGTAAACGTACAGTATATTTAATGCAACCAATGTTGTGCAAGCTGTGCATGGATTTTTTTCTTTTTAAATGCCATCTTAGCAAACACTTTGGAGGTTTCAGTCTTTCCCTGTTCAATTAGATCCTGCAAGAACTTGGATAGAAAATACCAAGTTTCCAATAACTGTAACTATGGTATTTGATTAGAAACCGTGCCCTTTTGAAAGCATTCTGCGGTAATACCATGGTACTTTGATGTACATCATGACACTGAATTATAAAGAATGTGTTTGAATGGAACTGCCGCTTTAGTTGCATGGTACTGTTCAAAAACACAGTATTGTAGATTTGTGTTTGTGTGGTTTTGTAGGGCTATTCATTTTAAATGAGCAGTTCATTGGAATAGGTGTTGTTTTGTGGGGAGGAATTCAAGATAGTGTTGACACTAACATAAGCATAACAATACCTGTGTCTGGAATTTCCCTACGGCACGTGTCTTCGGTTTCACTTGTTAGAGAAATGTGCCTTGTGTCATAATAAACGTTGGAATGGACTGGTTCAACATTTCCCAGAATCCAACACTGCTGTTTTTAATGAGGTTTTTAGTTTTCTCCATATTAAAGTAACATATTGTGTGCCTTTTGGTGAGAGAGATGAGACAAGCTCATAATTGGTCTGCAACATGTCCCGATACCATTTCCCCATCTTATTTCCAATCACATACACTACCAATCCAAAGTTTGGGGTCGGTAAAAAGTTGCATGTTTTTGAAAGAAGTCTCTTATGTTCACCAAGGCTGCATTTATTTGATCAGAAGTGCAGTAAAAACAGTAATATTGTAAAATATTATTACAATTTAAATGAACTGTTTTCTATTTGAATAGATTTTAAAATGTAATTAATTTCTGTGGTTGGCAAAGCTGAATTTTCAGCATCAATACTCCAGTCTTCAGTGTCACATGATCCTTTATCAGAAAAATTTTCCAACAGAAAATTCAAACGAACAGCATTTATTTGAAATAGAAATCTTTTGTAACTTTACTGATCAATTTAATGCATCGCTGTGAAATGAAAATACTTGTTTCGTTCAGGAAAATAAAACGTATTATTAATATTATTGATATTTGAATATTCAATGAAATAATAATTGTCATAGTTGCTGTAATGTAACACCAGTATAACCATCCAGCCCTTCTTTCCTCTGTCTCCATTAATAACTAGAGCGTGTGTGCCAAAGCCACATGACCTGTGTAACATCTTTCACAGCGGCTGATTGAGCAGGTCTGACAGCTTCCATATCTGAAACGAAGGGTCCTGCCTTCTCCATCCATCACTCCATCAGCACGCCTGTCATCCGCGTCATGCCTGTCCACGCGGCCGTCTGCTGTCATGACCTCTAATGCATCTTTTCATCAAACACTCACTCCCCATGTTCTAGATTTCCGTTGTGCTTTTCCTCATTTCACCTCCTTTGCTGTCGTACCTCACCGTGTCTCTTTCACACTGCAGTACTCTTATGACTCATAGTGGAGTTGTATCTGAGTTTTTATTCTGGAAGGGAAATAAAACGCTCCGCTTTATCTGCGCTGTAAAGCAAGTTTGTATCTCTGATTGATGTATTATTCTGCAAGGCAAAATCTTACTTTAAAGTCCAAAAAAATGACCCTTTCTTAATGCATTTTTTGCTTTTGTGAGCTTGTTTCACTGGAAAACGTTACATTATTTAGGTATAAAGGGGTTTTGAACAGTGTTTAATGCTTTGTACCCATTCATGAGCAATGCAGCCCTCTATAGACCACGGGTCGTCAACAGTGGGTTCGTAGCAGCAGAGGTTCTGCCAATTATTGCTTGATTTCAAACTATTTTTGTAGTTTTTAGTACAGTTTTTTTATTTCTTTATTGACCCATACATCCATACAAATTACCCAAAAAGAAAAAAAAAAACATTCTTAGGGCAAGACTTCCATTTTTTTATTATTATTTTTTTTTTTATTGAAAGCTGATCGGACTAAGATCAATGGCGTCATTTCATTTCATGCTGAATTTAGTAGCAATAATATTTTAATTATTATTATTTTAATGGCTTTGCCATGTAAGCCAGTGTTATTTGATAATACTATTTTGATGTTATAGTTTTTGTTAATATTTTGAATTTTTTTATATATATATATTTTCTGTTTTATTCATTTTAGTTAAATATTTAATCATTAATTTTTATTTTGTTTTTGGCATTTTTGTTAGGTTTTTTTTGTCTACTGTATATAGTTTTAATGAAGTTTTAGTTTTAGTTTGTTATTTTAATACATGCACCTAAACTAAACAAAAATAGAAAATGTTGCCTTGGCAAGTATATATACATATATAATTTTATTTCAGTTAATTTTATTTTATTTTGTTCAAGTAATGAACATTTTTTATTTATTTGTTTATTTATTTTGGTGGTTTTAAGCTTGGTTAATGATAATAACTAATGACTAAATGTGTATATACATTAATATTCTACTAAACGCATATATATATATATATATATATATACAGTGGGTACGGAAAGTATTCAGACCCCCTTAAAATTTTCACTCTTAACAATATTGC
>NW_015505276.1:1731727-1777364 GCF_001515645.1 Sinocyclocheilus grahami | reverse complement strand
TGTGTGTGTGTGTGTGTGTGTGCTGAAGGGATGTTTGCACATGGCTATTTTCTGTAATATGTCATTGTATAACTTGCTCGGACTAAACCGTAAACCCTGATCGTGGACTAGACGTGTGGTGATGTCTTCTGGGAATGTAGTTGAGGCTGTAGGGAGGGGCGGAGAGAAGCCCTTCGTTTTCAAGAACATCCTGTCCAGTAGCTAATCAGTACGGAGGCGTGTGTGGGAAGAGTTCAGAAAGGGCGCACTGAAGAGGGAGAGAAAGCGAGTGTGGTAGAATCAGGAGCCGCGAGTGTGTTGTGTGCGTGAGTCACCAGGAGTGGGCGGTAGGACGGAGACGAAGGCCCCTCACCCACACTGCAGTGTGCTGTACTGTAAGTGGTCCGAGATGTGAGAGACCTATTAGCAGTTGCTCAGAATCACCAACAGTCAATTGCTATGAATATGATGCAAGGTGAATTATATGTTGAAAGGGTTGTGCTACATTAAAAATCTAAAGCAAAAGATCGAGGTCAAGAAGCTGAGGGTCAGGTAGATGGATCCCTGCAGGTTAGGGCTTTTTCAAAACTCTTAGCACTGTTAAGTTTGGCTCATCCTTTCCCCCACTGTTTGTGCTATGGAGAACAATAAAACCTCAGATCATGCAATAAGGATATGTGGTATTACTTTTTCCATCAGTTGATGGTGTCGTAATTTTCATAAGAATAATACAAAGGCAAAAAAATCCCATTGACTTGCATTGTTGGAGGGACCCAAACCATATCTAGAGACCACAGTATCATAGATACTTTTGGTGAGGCTTAATTCATTTGTAAGCAATTAGTTGACAGTCAGAACAGCAATTACTTGACAGTCACCCTAAGAGCACACCATAATCCACTCAGAACACCCTGATAACACACAGAAAACCACTCAGAACACCCTAACAACTCACCGAAAACCACTCACAACACCCTGACAGCACACCGAAAACCACTCACAACACCCTGACAGCACACCGAAAACCACTCACAACACCTAACAACACACCAAAGACCACTCACAACACCCTGAAAACACACCAAAAACTACTCACAAACACCCTGACAACACCGAAAACCAGTCAGAACACCCTAACAACTCACCAAAAACCCCTGACACCACACCAAAAACCAGTCAGAACACCCTAACAACACACCAAAGACCACTCACAACACCCTGACAACACACCAAAGACCACTCACAACACCCTGACAACACACCAAAAACCAGTCAGAACACCCTGACAACACACCGATAACCAGTCAGAACACCCTGACAACACACCGATAACCAGTCAGAACACCCTGACAACACACCGATAACCAGTCAGAACACCCTGACAACACACCGATAACCAGTCAGAACACCCTGACAACACACCGATAACCAGTCAGAACACCCTGACAACACACCGATAACCAGTCAGAACACCCTGACAACACACCGATAACCAGTCAGAACACCCTGACAACACACCGATAACCAGTCAGAACACCCTGACAACACACCGATAACCAGTCAGAACACCCTGACAACACACCGATAACCAGTCAGAACACCCTGACAACACACCGATAACCAGTCAGAACACCCTGACAACACACCGATAACCAGTCAGAACACCCTGACAACACACCGATAACCAGTCAGAACACCCTGACAACACACCGATAACCAGTCAGAACACCCTGACAACACAACGAAAACCAGTCAGAACACCCTAACACACCAAAAACCACTCACAACACCCTGACAACACACCGAAAATCAGTCAAAAGACCCTGACAACACACCGAAAACAGTCAGAACACCCTAACAACACTTAAAAAACCAGTCAGAACACCCTAACAACACACCGAAAACCATTTAAAACCCCGACAACACTCCGAAAATCAGTCAGAACACCCTGACAACACACCGAAATCAGTCAGAACACCCTGACTATCACACCGAAATCCACGCAGAACACCCTAACGACACAACAAAATCCACATAGAACTCCCCGACAATGCACTGAAAACAACTCGCAAAACCCTAACAGTACACTCCCAGCAATCTAAGGGCCCGATCAGACAGAACACGTTTTTTTGCAGTGAGAGGCGCCTTTTTTGAGTTGATTTCTGTTGGCAGTGAGGGTTTTGTGCGCTGTTTATGCACCCCAGGCGCCTCTTTTTGGAGGAGCACTCAGTGCCTGAAGTTGAAAAAAAAAATCAACTCTTGAGTGGAGAAGCGCCCGACGTCATTCGCGTTTTTTTTTTTCCATTGTCCAATTGAAGGAATGGAGAGGAGGGCCTTCTGTTGTGGTGACGAACGTTTACCGTTGCCTAGAAAGTCCGGAGACTACAATGAGAAAAACTTTTGGTGTCTGTCGCAGGTTACCCGGAGCTGTATTTTTTTAAGGTTTTTGCTAATATGACCGTTTACTTAACAACCAAAAACAAAGATTTTAGAGCGCTGGCTCTATAATCCTTTGATTAGACTGACAGAACAGCTGATTTGGTGGTTGCCTAGCAACATAAAAACCGCAGCGGCACTTCTCTTTTTTTTAAAGTCACCAAAAAAAAGAGGCAGTGTGTTGTGCCTCTCGTTTTCAAACCTAAAAAATGCATTCGTTCTGATCAGGGCCTAAAACAACTTTGCTATAACTAAAACCCAGACAGAACACCCTTACAACCACCCAGAACCATTATAGCAGTACCCTATAAACCACTTAAAACACCCTAGCAACACATTAAAACACTCGGAACACCTTTGCAACACAAAAAAACATCTAGAACACCCTAGCAACAAATTCAAAACACCTTAGCAAGTCACTAAAAAAAACACACTATAAACCACTTAGAATACCCTAGCAACAACCCAGAACAACAACCTACTGAGAACCACTCATATTGAACCAACCATATTGAAACACCTTGGCAACCACTCAAATTGTGTTCTGAAAGTGTAAAAATCTAGTCACGATTTTGAAGTAGTAACAATAACTGTAGTAACTCTGGTGTTTTGGCAGAAACTACAGTTACCATGGTATTTTTATTTTTTTTAATGAGCAAGTGTAGTGGTGTAAAATGCACAGAGGACATTTGGCATCTCTCTCTCTCTCTCTCTCTCCCTCATTCACTCACTCAGATACATTTTAGCACACCATATATGGTCAAAACTTTTCCAATGCATCCTAAACTATCTCTGGTGCTTTTTCCTTGCTTGTAGGGTAAGGACTTGTTAACCCAGAAGATCCCAGTGTGGCAGCAGGCCTGTTCAGACCCCAACAAGCTGCCCGACAGGGCCATGCTGCTCGCCCAGCAGATGAGTTCTGGATCTGGCACCCTTCTCTCCAGCCCTCTGCACTCCTCCAAGGGAAACCTGGTCATCTCAGATCCCATTCCTGGAGCACAACCACTGCCTGTGCCCCCCGAACTAGCTGCCTTCATGGGAAGTGGCCTGGGCCATCAGGGGGTTAGTAGGGAACATTTGCCTTCTGTTTTACAAGGATTTATTGTTGATCAGAATATACAAAACAGCATTTCAAGCGTCTCATGTCTTAATGTGAAAAAGTAAACGTTCATTTGCATACTGCAGCTTTAACTGAGCGTAGGATGTTTCAACCTCTTTAAAACTCATTTCTGCAGGCAGTGCTTTAGTTGAGTGGCCCCTCACTAGAGCAGAAGGCTCACACAATGTTAATACAATAACTGAGCCTCCACAGCCATAATGCACTCTCTCTATTGGCGCTGCTGCTGGAGTGATACTCGTATATAACAGAGCTTGTTTAGAAGTCTGACCTCGTCTGCTGGTTTAAAGGGGTCATGACATGAATGTTTTTATTATTTTAATATGTTCCCTGAGGTTCAGTTCTAATGTTAATAAGGTGTTTGCGCATATAAACCCTCAATCTTGGCCCTCTGTTCAAAATATCTGTTTTTAAGGGCTTCTTCCTTAAAGGAGTAGTTCACCCAAAACTGAAAAATCTGCTGAAAATTGTTCACCCTCAGGTCATCCAAAATGTAGATGATGTTGAATCAGATTTGGAGAAATTTAGCCGTAATATCACTTGCTCACCAGTGGATACTCTGCAGTGAATGGGTGCCGTCAGAATAAGAGTCCAAACAGCTGATAAAAACATCACAGTAATCCTCAAATACAATCCAACAAGAGTCCAATCCATCAATTAACATCTTGTGAAAAGCTGCGTGTTTGTAAGAAACTGGCCCTCTGTTCAAAATATCTGTTTTTAAGGGCTTCTTCCTTAAAGGAGTAGTTCACCCAAAACTGAAAAATCTGCTGAAAATTGTTCACCCTCAGGTCATCCAAAATGTAGATGATGTTGAATCAGATTTGGAGAAATTTAGCCGTAATATCACTTGCTCACCAGTGGATACTCTGCAGTGAATGGGTGCCGTCAGAATAAGAGTCCAAACAGCTGATAAAAACATCACCGTAATCCTCAAATACAATCCAACAAGAGTCCAATCCATCAATTAACATCTTGTGAAAAGCTGCGTGTTTGTAAGAAAGAAATCCATCAGTACATTCAAACTGTGGATGGACTTTTTCACTGGAGAAAGCAATATTATGGATTATGAACTCGTATTTTATGTGACACTTTAAAGTTAAAATGCCTTAATGATGAATTTGTTCATTACAAACAGCTTTTCACTTCACAAGCCATTAATTGATATTCTTACTGGTGGTTGTGTGGATTACTTGTGGATTATTGTAATGTTTTTATCAGCTGTGTGGACTCTCATTCTGACGGCACCCATTCACTGCAGAGTATCCATCGGTGAGCAAGTGATGTAATGCTAAATTTCTCCAAATCAGTTCTGATGAAGAAACAAAATCATCTATACCTTGGATGGCCTGAGAGTGAGTACGAAATTATTCTTCTGTCAAAGTGAATGTTCTTCTACTCTTCCATTTGTCCTGTTGTCAGGAGTAGCTCCCTCGCATACACTGTAATGTCAGTAATTGAACGAAATTCCCTGGCTAAAAAAATCCAGACTTCTGTGTGTGTCTGGCATTGCTTATTTGGTGATCTATATGCTTGCAGCGGCTAATGGGTCCTGATGGCATGTCCCTGGTGAACGGGACAACGGGGGTCCATGGAGATGACTACTGGACGGAGGGCGGGGTCTCTCAGGGAAGACCACCCTCTCCACAGAATCAGTCTCAAACACAGAGCCAGCCCCAGAGACAGGTCAGCGACGTCTATTCTAACACCCTGCCCGTCCGCAGGCCCCAGCCTGCTAAAAACAAGACCACTGTGGGTAAGAGAGACCAACCCTTCTGCATATTACCTTTGAGCAAATGGGTGTTTTTGAGCCATAAAGTGCTTTTTGATCTTCTGGGCTTTCGTTTTTCATCCCCAGAACAGGGTTATTATCGCTAACTAAATTAAAAACTAAACTAAAACCACTAAACTAAAACCACTAAAACCAAAGTATTATGTATTATTACTTATTTATTATTTAAGTTAGTTGCCAAGGCAATCGTTTTCATTTAGTTGAAAGTTGAAATACTAATATTACTAAAACCAAAATATAAATTGATAAAAACTATATAGATAATATAGTTAAAAAATAAGTTAAAAGAAAAATAATTAAATGACAAAAACGCAGCAAAATTACTGCAGCTTTAACAAAATGGAAAAAGAAAAATGGGAAAAAAATGGTTAGATGTTAGATTTGAGGTTGGATGGCTAAAATATGTTCAAAATGTTTGACAGCTCATCTTAATACCTCATGGGACATGCAAATTGTATAAATAAATTAAGAGTCAGTAAGTTAATTGTTAAAATTGATTTAATTTAGTTAATTCAGTGTAAACGAGTGTTTTAGTTATTATTGTTATTATTGTATATTATTATTATTATTATTATTATTTGAATCTTCTCTAGGAGAGACACGGACTCTGCCCAGGTCAAGTTCCATGGCGGCTGGTCTGGAGAAGAACGGACGTTCTCGTGTACAGGCCATTTTCTCCCACGCGGCCGGAGACAACAGCACCCTTCTGAGCTTCACTGAGGGAGACATCATCACCCTGCTGGTGCCAGAGGCTCGGGACGGCTGGCACTATGGGGAGAATGAGAAAAACAAGATGTAAGCATTCAATGATGTATACATTAACAACAGAACTTACTTACAGAACTGGGGGGAAAATCTATTTAGTAATGCAAAATATTTTGAAAATCAGAGGAAAATGAATGAGTACTGAACGTCTTTAATGAATCCATGCCATTGCTAGGATTTCTGGGTCCCTTGTCCTGTCCATTTCAGATTATTCTCCTGAGATAAAAACCATAGAAATCTCCCATGTGTCTCCTCTAGAGTTTCAAAAGAGATCTCAAACTGTGTTGATATTTGCTAAGATGCCAAATCATAGTCACATTTAATATGAACTCAATATGAACATATCGCACCAAATTCTCTCATTCTATCTACGTTACTTTTTGTTTAATATAAATGTAATTCTATACTCTTACTATATATGAACAATTATCTTTTCTTTTTTTTTTCGTTTTCATTTCTCCTGAGGAAAAAAATCTGAAACTAAATACATTTTTGATGGAAACAAGCTGACAACCCCATTGAATCCTACACTACACTACCCATAATCCTAGAGAGACTGCCTACTTGGATCAGTCACTGTTTCCATGGAAATGAGAACTGCACCAAAAGAGCTTAGCAGCGCCTGCCAGCTCCCATGAGACATATTTCCCTACACCCTTTAACTACTTGTAAATTTGCATACATACAATTTTTTTGCAATAAACAAAGACTTACAGTATAGTTAATATGTGCACAGTGAGTCCTCTCCAGACAGCGATTTCAGCAGAGATAAATTTGATTACGAGAGTGTTTTACTCAGGAGAGTAGTCTGAGAGGAATGATACTCTGTTTGCTCCCCATTTAATCTATTTTCTATTTAGAAGACGAGTATTTCTAAATAAACTGAGATATTAAACTTTGGCGTATTCTTCGTACACTGGGTTTTAACCATTGTCATGGATGTGGAGTTTCTAAAGAAATGCTTTTTCATTTCAGGCGTGGCTGGTTTCCTTTTTCCTACACTCGAGTGCTGCCTGACAGTGACAGCGAGAAGTTAAGAGTCAAGTAAGTACCCTGAAACACTCTTTACACTTGGCATTAACATGCATTTTCAATGATTGGATCACTCGTGGACAGATTTTGACCACATCCGATGAAGGTGAAAATGCAAATGCATTTTAGTTATCAGCTATGTAGGAATATATGATGAGGTTATACTGAAAATTATGATATACTTCACTTTGCCTAAGTGTGGGCCGCAGGTTCTGGGCTTTTCTTTTTCTTCTCTGGTGATTTGAAAGACAGCAGATATTGTGCTCTTGCGCTTAGATTAAATCACTTGATTTAATCAAAAGTATCTGGTTATTAATCAAATTATTTCACTGGATTATGGTTGGAGTGCTCATTTCTTTTCTTCCCGTTTCTTCACTTCTAACATCCTTTATTGAGGAGTTCATAATTCAATAAAAAAAGGAAACACATAAAATGACTTAAAACATTTTGTTAACACAACCGATTCAGTTAACACAACCTCAAATGCAAAACACACATGGTTTTGAAAAGGCTGCATTTATTTGATCAAAAATACAGTAAAAACTGTAATATTGTGAAATATTACCATTTAAAATGTTTTCGGTCACACGGTCCTTTCAGAAATCATTCTAATATGCGGATTTGTTGCTCAGAAAACATTTCTTATTATTACCAGTGCTGAAAAGAGTTATGCAGCTTAATATTATGTGCCATTATTAATGTTTTTTTTTATTTTTTTTTTTATTTTTTGATTTTAATCTTTGATGAATAGAAAGTTCAGCAGCATTTACTTGAAATATAACTATTAACAAATTAATGTAATGATCAATTTAATGCATCCTTGCTGAATTATTGAAAGAAAAAAAATTCTTACAGATCACCGCTTTTGAGCAGTAGTGGGTGGAAGTAGATATTTGCATTTGCATCTCTATCTGATCACACTGGAGATGCATTGGAATAAATTCAATACGGCGAAAAACTAGCCAGATACAAAACACATGTTAATGGCAGGTGTAAAGATGACTGATTGACTGACCCTTCATCCTGTAGTCTTCACCATGGGAAGAGCAGCAGCACAGGAAACCTGCTGGAGAGAGAGGACATGTCCTTGCCTATGCCTGACTATGGTCTGACTGCCCGACTGTTGGCACAGAGCCTAACACAGACTCGACCACGTCCCTACAGCATGGCAGGCTTCGCACAGGTACACACACACATATTAGCATTAGACAGGAATCTCTCACTAATGTCTCCTTTCTTGGGATTTTTTCTCTTTCAACTGCTCAAAGCTTAATCTATGCGTCAGCTCTTCTTTAATCTGCTCTGTAAAGATTACTGCATGGGGGTTTCTCTTAACATGCATGATTTTCGTATTAAATGGATAGTTCAGCCTAAAATGAAATTTCTGTTATCATTTACTCACTTTCGTGTTGTTTCAAACGCATATGACTTTCTTCTGTGGAACGCAAAAGCTGTTTTCAGAAGCTTCACTTTTTCACTACAGTGAAAGCTTGTTGCCCAGGGGCAAAAAAAAATTTAAAAAAAAATCATACAAATATTTATTCACTGCCGATTCTAGCTGAAATGAGCATTAGTGGCAGTAAAACACCAACAGCTTGTATTCCCTTTTCCATAAATTGTGATTACCGGGGCAGATTATTGATAAATATAGACTTATTGTGCAGTTCCTTTATGACCTTAAAACACTTTTACTATAGTTCATGATTTGTAAACTAATACATTTTGATGTTTGCATCACATAACCAGCTCCATATGTATGGCTTTTCTGACTAATAAACTTGCTCGGTAGCTCACCTGGTACATCAGTGCACTTGCCATGTGGATAGTTTTGTTACGAGTCCAGTGAAACAAGAGTCACAATAAGAGTCCAAAGCCTTGTAGAAGCAAGATAAAATGGCAATGTTACTCCAGCAAATGTGTTTTTACCCCCATGTTTGCTTTTTGTTAACAGTATCAATTAGGTTTAGAGTAGGGTTTAGGTGGTACATTATTTTCCAAACGAGACCGAGCATAAACTCATTGTACATTTAATTTCCCAATTGCCATGATATGTACAACAACCAAGTAAAAGCATTGCCAGATTCAAATAAAACTGAATGCACGTAGCACCACTCACTGGACATTTTACTATTACATTTTTGCGGTACGTGCAAGAAGCAACATCGTATCAATTAGCAGAAACGAGTGGATTTCTGCCCGGATTGGATTTTTTTAATGGTTTTGTAATTTAAAAACAATGCACAAAACTATTGTATGGCTTCAAAAGAGTTGAACTGCCCCCCTTTAATGGTGGTCTTTGTTTATTTTGAAAGCATATCAGCCCCTGATTACATTCTGGTGTCACTGTAGGAAAATAGAATTGAAACATTTCAAACATTATTCCATTTGGAGCGATATGAGAGTGAGTAAATAGTGACAGGGTTAGTGTTTTGTATGAACTGTCCCTTTAATACACTGTGTTGGTGCACCCTTGGATATTTTCCCTCTTAAGCTGGAAATAAGCTTCTAAGCAGCACTGAAATGTTGTTTTTACGAATTCCAGCCAGCGCTAGAGGATTATGACAGTCAGTTTGCCACAAGGTAAGATCGGCTCTTAATGAACAGAAATGACAACACTTAATAATGAATCAGTTTTATGAATTTATCCCAAAATGCCAAAACTGTACTGCTAAGTATACCTCTGTTAGTGAATAGTAGTTAATATCTGTGTTTTTTCCCTTTCTTAGCTCTTGCTTGCTTATGCTAAATGTGCAATGTAGTGCTGATATTTGTTGGGAGACCAACCCTGTTTTATCAGAGAATTGTAAATGGTTTGACGAGAAGGTTGTGTGTCTGTCTGTTTTCGTGAGTGGAGCGAATGAGCTGTTGGATTGCGAGATGCATCGTTGTTGACCACACTGTAAGCTCATTGTGTGTGTGATCCATTAAGGTCAGGATCAGAGCTGCTCATAGTCTGTGTACCTTGAACTCATTGTCTCTAGAAGCCTCTAGTTGAGATGCAGTTCACTTACAATAATGTTTCAGGTTCAGCACATTTGAAAGTATATATGGAGAGCAGACAATAGCTTCATATCAACCCGTCAGTTTATAAAAAACTGTGTACAGTAATGCACTTACAATGAAAATGTGTTAATTACAAGGGTTTAAACATAGAAATGTGAAGCTTGTGCTTTCTTTCAAGCAGATAAATTAAATTAAAGCGAAATTGTGTGCATCTTCGGTTTTGCAGTGAGAGTACTATTTCAAATGCATTATCCGTGTTACTCCTGTTGACATATTTGTCTCTATTCAACAGTCTTTTCAGGTAGCGGAATTTACTAGGTTTAATGTTTGTTTTTTCATGTTCATAAGTTTTTTTTTGTTTTTTTGAAGGAATGAATACCATCATTCAGCAGGTACACATTAAATTGATCAAAAGTGACTGTAATGGGATTTATAATGTTTTATAAAAATGTTTTACAAATAATAATTTATAAAGATTTCCATTTCAGATAAATGCATTTTTTTAAACTTCTTTGATGAAAGATGCTGTAATATATATTATCGTTTTCATTAATATGCAGATTTGCTGGCAATTTTTTTAGAGTGATTTCTGAAGGATCATGTGACACGATACTTGAATAATGGCTGCTGAAAATTCAGCTTTGCAAGACGGGAATAAATTATATTCTGAAATATATTTAAATAGAAAACAATTATTTAAAATTGTAATAATATTTCACAATATTCCTGTTGGTACTGTATTTTTGCTTAAATAAATGCAGCCCTGGTGAGCATAAGAGACCTTTCAAAAACATTTTATGATTAAAAAATCAGAACAGACCCCAAATTTTTAAACGGCAGTGTGTTACTATAACTTTGCATCGACAAAATTATTATGAGATTGTATCACGTAATGTTTCTATATTTTTGTGAAAGTATGTGTGAACTGTAATGTCCTGCCTCGTAAATGTCAGTTGTAAGTGCATTACTGTGAACCTGATTTAAGGAACAACTCGAAAGATTTATATTGTAGATTGTATTTAAGCCGGATTATTTCTAGATAGCTTTAAGATACATCTTTACCTGACCTTTTACCAATTTTGATCCTGTCTTTTCAATTTGATCGTTGTCAATTGAAAAGGGCACTTTAATGTCTCATGGCACATTCAGTAGCTGTGTAGTTTGATGTTAGACAGGATGAGGAATAAGCCCCCTTACAGCCTTCACTCCTGCTCATTTGTGGCTGTCTTGTCTTTTCTTCGTTTCTCTCTGAATGTGTCCGACCTGGCAAGCTTCCTTCTCTCTTTGTTCCACAGTTCCGATGGCAAATTGATTTCGACAGTGTGAACACAGACAGACTATCAGACACAGATCCGGATAGCACAGGGGCCACGCCCCTACTTCCCTTAGCCCCTCCCCTTTTAAGCTCTGCCTCCACACACCTCCTCCTCCAATGGAAGGGGCCAGTCTCATCCCTCCTTTCTGTCCTCTCTTCCTCCCTGCGTCTTGCCGGGGTGATAGTGGTGGTCGCGTGTGGTGGGTCGGGGGGGAACTCTGAGAAGAACGACCGGAACGCAGTCCAACTGCTCGCCTCGCTGCTTTACGGACTCTGATTCGCCTGTAGTGACGCCGCTATGACATCGCTGTGGACTCCAAAGAGACTGCTTACCACTTCCCGTCTTTCATGCATGAGCACAAGTTTTGCTATATGGTTGTTTTTTTAAAATGACATCCTCATGTAAAAGTGCCAAAAGAAAAGCTAATTTGGTCTTTTGGAGCAGCTCTCCTCATTCCGAAGCTCTTGCTGAGTGTTTTTCTAAGCAGATGTAATGGGAGCCTCATGCCAAATGAGGAATGTTTTTTGGTTTTTTTTGTTCTTCTTTGTGGTTTAGCTGTGCAGAGTGTACTCTCTCTCTCTCTCTCTCTGTGTTTTTGAAGAGCATTTGCATTTTGTGAATCCCTCATGTATTACCTGGTGCTCCTCTGGTCCAGAGGCTGTGTCGCTTTGTGCCGCAACAAGCTTAGATTTTCCTCCGATTCACCCACGAAATTGGAATGATTGGAAGGAAAATAAAAATTTTCCCTCATTAAATAAGTGCCAAATGAGAGTGGACCTATGAAACTGGAGTGAAGGTCGCATGAGCTTCAAAATCCTCGGGTGGGACTGTGCTGTTCGTCCAGACCAGCACGTGTCCACTCACCCTACATGCATGAAAGAAAAGTGCTCTGAGCAGAAACCTTTTCCCCCCAAAAAAATCCCGTTATCCTGTCTCAGACACCTTGAAGTATGGGGTCAGAATAGTATCAAAATTAATATTTTGACGGTATGATTTTACAAATGTGTGACATAATTCACAAAATTTGTTTCAAATATTCCTTTGAACGGTGTATTCACAAATGTTTAAACTCGTGAACTGATGGATAACATTGAATGTATTATTTTCTGAGAGGTTTTGAGCGAAAAATAAATTTTGGCAAAAATACTAAAATTCACTTTTTTGGTAAAATAGTGCTTGAGAGGTTTTGATTCAAAAATACATTTTGCCGAAAAATACCAAAATTAACTTTTTGGTAAAATAGTGATTGAAATGGCAAAATGTATTAGATTTTTTATTTATTTTTCACCAAGTACATCCTCTTTAGTCAATCAAGTGAGAGTTGGAGATCAATGCATTGGACAACACTGAAATGAAATGCAATGTGAAAGGGCCTTAGGCACCATTCACTCAAAAATGAAATGACTGTCATCATTAACTCACCCTCACGTTGTTCCAGATCCTTTGCTTTGGTTTATCTTTGAAACACACATTAAAGGGTTAGTTCACCCAAAAATGAAAATTAGCTTGTGTTTTACTTACCCTCAAAGCATCCTAGGTGTATATGACTTTCTTCTTTCAGACGAATCCAGTCAGAGTTATATTAAAAATTGTCCTGGCTATTTCAAACTCTATCATTGCAGTCAGCGGGTGTTGCAGTTGAACAGTCCACAAGTCGTCAAATAAAGCTTGCGCATTCATAATAAAACATGACGCAGACGGCTCCGGGGGATGAATGAAGGCCCCCTATAGTGAATCCATGAGTTTTTGTAAGAAAAATATCCATATTTCAAACGTAATAAACACTTTTCTCTCACTTCCGTTATCTGTCATACGCGGCAGTAAAGAAAGTCATGTACACCTAGGATGCTTCGAGGGTGAGTAAAACACAAGCTAATTTTCATTTTTGGGTGAACTAACCCTCTAAGATCATTTTAATGAATCCTGAGAGGTTTCTGTCCTTCCAGGTAACAAAAAAAAACTTATGGGTTTGAGCAACATGAAGGTGAGTTAACAATGACAGAATTTTCATTTTTGAGTGAACTATCTATTTAAATTATGCCTTTGTGAATATATGAATTTTATTTTGTGAATATCAATCAGGTTACACATTTATGTATCATATCATATGTGAATATATTAATTTTAGCCTATTCTGAGCCCATACAGAAGTGCCACCAGCCCATGTCTCTAAAACATTCCCGTTGTAGTATGTTTTCATGCAGTTTTAGGATGTTGACTGACAGATCCTCTGGATCTGTGGTGTAGTCCTCGCTGTGTTGATGTTCTTTTGTTTCTTCTTCTTTCTTTTTTTTTTCTTGGAAAATAAGACAAACTAGGAAAAATGCACAAGAAATCAGTGTAACAATCACAATATGCATGCTGAGGAGGAACATAGTGAACATTGACCTTGAATGTATGGTGACTTTTTACGAAAGGAATAAATAAATATCTATATATTAATAAAACATTTATTCAAATGAGCTTCTGATGATTTTTAACTTTGTCATCTTGAATTTACAAGTATTTGCATTGAGCTTCAATGGGTGCCGTGCAGCTAACTCAGCAGAAAAGACCTTTATTGCGATATCCATCATATTTCATGATGTTATTTACTGATATATTATTTTATCAAATCTATACATTTAAAATAAACCAAATATATATGGCATGAGCAATTTTGGGCCATTAATGGTTAATATTATTCAGTTTTTTTTTGGCTTTTTCACTTTGCACCCACATACCAACAAGATATGCTCAACTGGGTCGTCCACAAATAAAATGTCATCTTTTGAGACCAACTATTAACCAACATTGCACGAACCTGAAGAGCACACCGTTCTAATCTAGCATAACGTTTGTGTACTTGTGATTCATGACGTCATGTCTGTATGAATATGTGACCGTGTGTGTTTTTCGGTGTCTGTGCTTGCCTGCTCGCCTTTTTTCTTCTTATCTTCTAAGATCTGATCTATTTGAGATGTATAAGACATGTCAGTTTTTTATAAGCATGCATCTTATATGAAGAACTGTGAAGGATTTGATATTGAAATGTGCTCTTCAACAGTTCATTGTTTTCCATACACATCTCTTTACTAATTGGACCTCCTAACCAAACTGCTATGGGCAGACCTTTCATTTTGCACTATATTTTGAACCCATGCCATTTCTAGAAGTGTGTTATTGACTCATCTACAAACATAAGACTGTGACGTCATCCATGAGCAGTCCAAAAAAAAAAGCACCATGTCACAGAGCAAGTAACCTACTGTACGGCCATTGTACGCAACACTAACAGTCATGTGAATGCGGTGGAAATGTAGCCATGCATAACCTCGGTCTGAGCTGAGATCTCAGGTACAAACCCCTGGACTCTCTTTACTTTCCAGTTTGGGTCCTGAATTGTCCCGGTTCTGAGTGTTGCAGGACCTCCGTAAGTCACCTGCCTCCATCGCTGCTCAGCCAAACCAATCATGCCCTTTCTTTTATTCTTTTAATTTTGGTTTCGTTTTCGACTCTCATTCGCTGTGCGGCTTAAACGGACAGTAGGACAGCTTCACAACTGTTTCGTCTCATGCCGCCACCTGCCTCTCTGGTTGGTCTTTGGCTTTTTGTGTGTGAGCTGTTGTTCATACCAGCCAGAGAGGTCATAGGTTGCCAGGAAATGGTGTTGGCGCTGGAGGTAACCCCGAATCTAACTCTTGCATGCATCTATCAATGCTGACAGAAGTAACTATGTCTTGTTCCATTTGCATGCCTGCTCCAAACACCCTTCATAGACTCTTCTCCAGATACCTGTTCATAAGTATATGTCAAATGAATCACTGTATGCCTTTCAGCAGTACCTTTCTTCTGTATCCCAAATCAAAGTGGAGTAGAGCTGTTTATGTGTCATAGAGTTCAGTGGGTCACTAGCGCGGGCCGTGTTGTGGGCGTACTGACCGTGTTTGTTCTCCACCCCCTCTCCATCTAGTGACCGTTCCCTGGAGGTCTACCTCAGGCCAAGCATCATGGACGACCGATCCGCTCCTCTCTACTACTAGAGGGGCCTTGCAGTGGCCTGTGCACTGTCGCCCTCTTCTGTTCTGTCTGTGTCATTGCAGCAGCATGCGGAGGCAGAGCACATGCATTTACCCACAGGGCACGGAGGATAGAGCTGGTTATGTTCTTAAAGGATTAGAATAAGGATCTTAACTCTGTAGCTATATAATTAACGGTATTTGTATCCACCGATTCACGTATTTCAAAAGTTAACCGCTTTTCTAAATGGTGTTCTTCGTTAACAAATCAGGCACAACCGAAATGACAGTGTGCTTTTTTTTTTTCTTTTTTGGAGGGAAAGTGTAAGCCTGATTGTTTAAACATGAGATCTTTTATTTGAATGAATGTGAAAAATGTAAAAAAGTGAGTAATTTGGTAGATATTATTTCTATAAATGCAGTTCTATAGGGAAGCCTTTTTTTCTGTCAGTTATGTATGTTTTGTGGCACATGCCTCTATCACTCATTTCAGAAAGCTGATGAAACCTCTTTGCAGGGATCTTGATGCTGTGGTCGCTCCGTATTAAACAGACCACTGTGCTTTTGCTAAAGTTCTAGTCATGCCTCTGTGAATTCTCTGTCTTTGCAGAGATCTGTACAGTATATTAGATGCAATATATAGTGCAATTTTTCATGCAAGTGGCACTGACACAGGAACTGTGCCTTTTCCTGCTGTTTTGTGCTCAATGCGGTTCTGAATATCTGTAACTCCACTGGTGTAAGTAAAGGGAATTGCTTTGTGATATTTTATTGTTCCATTTGATTTTTGTACTATTATTTGCTTCTACTGTACTTTTTTTGTTCTTTTCCTAGAAATTCCAATGACTGTTATAGATATATAAGGGGGTTTATTTGTCTTCACCTGCTGCTTTTGCTTTTCCTTTTCCACATACTGAGCAATACTGCTTATTAAATATCAAAAATAGACTTGCTGAATACTAGTGAAAATATTAAATTGCCGGTTCTGTAAATATATCTTTTGGTTTGTTTCTGCTTGAGGGACTGAAAATTTACTAGAGCAGTATATATAAGCACTGATTTTCAAAATGTTATGGAAAATACAATATCAGCTAGTTTAGATACTGCTATGAATTGCATGTTTTATATATTAGGGCATCTACTGTGGATGGTGTGAGAAAGGTGGGATTGTTGTGTGATTCTTCAATGGAACGGAAGATTTTGTGTCTGATCAGCAATTTTATTTTTGTTTTTGGCTTTTCTGTTTATTCTTATTTATGGAGAACTGCTAATGTATGTGAAAATCCTTGTCTTTTCTGAAATAAAAAAGCAAATGTAAACTGCAGCACATTCAGATTATATAGGTTCAAATGGCTGAGATCTCGTGTTTTAGAAATGATTTTATTTTCTTCCATTTAACCTCAAGCTGTTCTTTGGATCATCTCAAAACATGCTGGAGAACATCATCAACAAGTTTGAGACAAACTAGAAAAATGCAAAACAAGTGTGTGTGTATGCATGTGTGTGTGTGTGCATATATATATATATAAGAGGTGTAACGGTGCGCGTATAGTGTACCGAACGGTTCAAGGTTAAATTCCAAATGGAAGTGATCATTCCTATCCCTTTGGAGTGGGGACTTTGGAGTGAGCAGGGCACGTGCGTGCCATTATGTAGTCGTTTGGAATGCACTTGGCAAAGGGAGCGATGTAATTTCCTCATTATCTTCAGCTGGGATGTTCCCGTAACAACGTAGCACGGTGTCCGTCAGCAGATTCGCTGATGGACACCGGCAAAAAAAAATATACATTTTATATTTTTAAAAGTTGTATATATATTAATTTTTATATATTATATAGCACATTTTAAAAACTTTTTAAAATATAAAATGTATGTTTATTTGCAACAGTTATGCTAACAACAATAAAAAGACAATTATGACAATAAAACCGTGACATCTGCTGATGGACACCGTGCTGGAAATTACATCGCTCCCTTTGCCAAGTGCATTCCAAACGACTACATAATGGCACGCACATGCCCTGCTCACTCCAAATTCCCCACTCCAAGGGGATAGGAATGATCACTTCCATTTGGAATTTGGCCGTGAACTGTTCTGTACACGATACGCATACCGTTACACCCCATATATATATATATATGAGGAGTCTTTAATAACTGTCACAGGCACAAGGACGAACTATAGTTTGGTTTATTTTTTGAATAGTACAGTAGGCATGAGTCGTGAGGACATACGGTTCGACAGCTATGAGGCAGTAACAACAGACTTCTCCCCTCAACGCTACATTCAACATTGTTCACTTTCCTTTGACCTTTCTTTGGCAACCACAACCAGTCGAATGAAGCACTGATGTTCTGAATGAGAAAAAGTACCTACTGCCGCAAGGTTTAGCACAGTATAAAACTCTTGAAAGGCATACAGCGAGAAAGCGAGGGTACAAGTGCAGTGATTGTGACTTACAGCATTGGCACAAATGTGTATGGGCTCCAGTGATTCAAGGCAGAGCATGACGGGTACAGCTGTACGTTACATTTAAACAGATCATGGTGTAAAACAGGTCATAACTTTTCTCGGTGTTACACCTCTGATCATATAGGGACAAAAGACCAAATATATTGAGAGAAACTTGTAGAAACACATGAGGCCCACATGCCGTCTGGACCATCTGAATTGTTCTGTAGTATATTTTTGAACATCTATTTGTTATTGGATTTAACAAAAATAACACTTCTGAGACCAGGCATCATCACAGACGGAGGATCAGATCTGCAGGAGCTGCCGTTATTGTTTGTAACACATTTTGTTCATAGACGAGGTGGTCACTCTTCTCTCTTTAACTTGTTTATGTGTCTTTGAGTACCACAATTGTGAAGTATACACCTGTGACGTTGATAACCCGCTGGTTTATCCTGAAATCAGTTCCTGTAGCTCTCGGATTCAAAGCAAAAGTTATTCATGCCCGAGACTGATTGCTGTGATGGACTTGCTAAAGTTCTGATCCTGACAAGCACCAATAAACTTATCACCATCAGTACCACCAGGGTCATTCCTCTTATACTTCCTCTTATTTTCATGCCCCTATCATATACGGGATGATATATTAAATTCAAGTTTTGAAACCCAAAGAATTGAATGTCTGAGCTACAGCTCCAAATATGGCAAAGCACCATAGATGTATCATAAATGTAGCTTATTTAATTCATCCGAAGTCATACAGTAGCTTTATGTGAAGAACAGACTGAAATTTTAATTTATTATAATCGCTTGATAATTACAAACATAACAGTGAAACCTTGCACTCATGTAAACATTCAAAAGTTGCCGTCAAAAAGCATGACTGTGCCATGCCAAAGTTTGGATGTATCTTTTTAAATAACTTAAATTCTTATATTTCTCACATAAAGTTACTGACCTCAGAGCACACAGAATGTAGCACATGAGCTTTTTTAAAAGTGTTTAAGTGCCTTATATCTCTGAAAGTTTGAATTGCTGCATAACAGGAATGACCCATATGTGAGCGATCATATATATGCATGCTACCATAATAGTTGGTCTATTATCGGTTCTCCTGCAATACTGTTATTGCTTCTCAGCACAAACAAGTACTGTACTATATCACTGTCATCCATAAAATATTTTGGATATTTTGATCTAGGGATTTAAAGATCTAACCAGAGGAGAAGTGTTAGAGTTAGTGATTTTTAATAAGATATAAATTAGATCTTGATTTTGATGAAGTACTTGATTATGTGGTAAGAGATGTATAAAGATATCTTAAGTCATTGATGAAAGTGCAGGTAGTTGTTGTATGAAAGTTCTTCGGCATTAAAAATAAAGCAAAACACTGTTTAAGACTGTATGAGGACGTTTAAGTGTGATGGTTTATATTGTTAATATATCTACTTTTGTACCATACCCAACACCCCTGAGCTAAAGTTTAGTTAAAAGTGGTCAAATATAGAAAACATCACATTTGAGCAGCTTGTAGTGAGGGGCTCAATGTATATAATTTGTTGCACCCTCAATAATAAATGTGGGTCTTTCTTTTATGAGGGCAGAATATATTGTAACTATTTTTATGAAGCTTATTGGGTCAAACTGAAAAATGTAAAGCACTATGACAGATCTTTCAGACTCTAAACCACATACTGACAATATGAGGCATGACAAGCAAATGAGAAGAGCAGCCTTGTATCTATATTGTTTCCTACAAGTTATATGTAAAAAATGATTTCAGCATGATACTGATATTGAATTGTGCAAATAAGTTATAATCTTCTTACCTCATGTTCTAATACATAGATAATAAATATGTTTTTATACAGATCTTTCCTTCTGTTTTTATAACTGTTGTCCTCAAAAAACTGTCACTCAACCACCATCTGTCTAGGAACACAAGGGAAGGGCTGGCTGATCCACTACAATATGAGGCACTGTGTCCAAACAGCATATCAGGTTGACAGGACCCTTTTGTCCAGCACAGTCTGATGAGACCAAATCAAACCATATGGGTTCTAAACACCTCTTCAATTAAATGGGTAATGACCCCTTCACTCCTGGGCCCCATTCTCACTGTTACCTGTGTGACAAAAAGAGAAAGCTAGTTAACTTTTCAATGTCAACCCTGCATACAGCAACAAACTAAAATGTAAAAGCATTAGATAAAGCACCTAATGTTGTATCAACCATGTCTTTAAGGCTCACACTGAAAGCCTTAGTGCTCAATTCCGATTTTTGCTCAGATCCGATTTTTTTGTATAGCTATTCACATTGTTGTTTTAAATGTGGCCAATATCAGATTTCCAGTGTGAACAGATCATTGTTCTGAACTGACCTGCATGAGCAAAAGAACAATGCGAACAGGGTTTACACGTTTTCACAACAAAATCTGCCCAATTGCTTCTCAAAACTAGTCGAAACAACCCGTGGCAACAGTGGAAAAAGTAGCCCAATTCCGCAGGGAAACTGTAGTGTGTTTGCCAACACTTGCACAGCACACTTATACGAAGGTAAACATGGAGGACATAAAGTAAGCAACTATGCGATTTATTTATAGTGCGATCTGCTGCAAAAGCCAGCGAAATTTTGTGCAGGCAATCTGAAAAATAAAGACAAGTATGTGACAAAAGAAACTTTTATGATACGTTGCTTGTATAGAGTTGTCATTGTAATACTTATGAGTTCTGACACATCAAACTTCCACTGATTACCTTTCGCAATTGTCTTGATAACTTTAGGTATGTAAAATTTTTGAAATGTCTCCCATCAGCACGGAATTATGACGAATGTCGATCTAGAGTAGGGTTTTTTTTTCGATACCGGTGCCAAATCGATACTTTTAAAAATGGTTCCGATGCCTGAACTGATACTTATAAAAAAATAAACATAAAAATTCCCCAAAAAAATTATAGATTGGTCATTAGCACTATGAACACATGATGTCTGTTTCATTCATATTGGATGCCAGAGGGCACCCTCGCACAGAAAATTCACATATCCAGTCACAGAATTAGCGGAACACATGACCCACCAGGAAATCCCTTATATAGACAAAGACATTGCTATAATAGCTATAACTGAGTAATCAGAACATATAAACGTTTTGAATTATAAAACAAAGGCAATAAACACTTGACTGCGACAATAGTTTATCTGTGTTATTCAAGCCATCTCTGGTATTTTCATAATTAAGTATATTTATAATCCATTGCTAATCGATGTATTCTTTTTAAAGTAGCCCATGGAACATATTTTCTGCCTCATTCTGACAAGAAGCCACATCAGATCACAAAAGGAAGCATTTGACTGGTGTTGTGGAGTAAAAAGGTTATAATGTTCTCTTTTGTTGGACAACAAGTTTAGAAATGTGAATACAAGGAAAGTTTAGCTTTAGGCATTTTAATGTAAGCATGTTTAGCTTAGTTAGCGGTATCTACCTGCTGCCATCAGAGCAAGTGTAATTGCTGCATTCACGCGCTCCTCGGATGTTCTCATTTGCAGAGTCGTGCAGTGCTTTGAAGTCAGAATGGGAAAACAACATGGACACTCGCGTTACTACAAAGATTTGTTGGATTTGTATTATTAGAGCTTTCCGACTTGAGTTCACGTGCATTTTCTCAGTCTGGAAATTATTTTTCACGTGCGGTGCCGGTGATGATGCTGCTTACATCCGTTTCGGAGAACAAGAGAACAAATATTTCAATCGATCGCTCAGGCATGGCACCGAAATGAGGCACCGAAATCTGCGTTCTGATTCTGTTCTAGTGCATACCGGTTACATAGGTACAGGTGCCATATTGGTACCGGGTTTCGGTACCCAACCCTAATCTAGAGTGACGTAAAATTTGCATGAATTCCGACATGACTGTTCACACTGCGGTCGCATTGCAAAATGTCCGACCTGTATCGGATTTAGTACCACATAAGGAAGTGGCACAAATCGGAATCGAAAAGATCAGATTCCATGTGGTTTGTGCTGTTCACACTGCCATGACAAAAACAGATCTGAGTCACATGTGAGCAAAAAATCAGATTTGGGTCACATTTGCCTGCAGTATGAACTAGGGATGCACCGATACCACTTTTTCCAGTACTCGCCCGATACGATACTTTTATTTTTGGTACTTGCCGATACCGAGTACCGATACCAATATTTTTATTGCATTTGTAAAAATTTTAAATACTGGGTACAGAAACCAGAAGAGCATGTATAATGTTAGTTGGTTAACTTCATCTATCAAATAGATACAGTCAAACCAAAATTTATTCAGACACCTTCAACATTTCTCACATTATCACAGTTTATTCGCTATAGTTTAGAAAATGGTAATACAATATAACAAGAACTCAGAGTTAAACTGTGTCAGAACAAATTCAGCTTGATAATGTTAGATAACTTTGACAGAAAGGTATGTAATAGATTACAATCAACCAAAAATTAGACAGCTGTTAGTATGTATTTAGTATTTACACAACTATCAATACTTAGACGGGCAACCCTTAGCCTTAATGACAGACTGTAGTCTCCTGGGCATGCTGTCACCCAGCTTCATGCAAACCTGAACTTCAATTTTTTTTTTTCCCCAGACTCGGTCTGAATAATTTTTGGTCAGTTCAATTATCAGTTTTACTGGTAATCCACTGTATGAAGAAATGTTGGGTATAATTTGTCACAGTTTACTTTATTTTGCTATCCTCACTTACATAAATGAACTATAGTGTCCTGCACCCACTAGGAAAAAAATATAAAAAATGTAATCTGGTCTCTGAATAATTTTTGGTTTGACTGTATATCCTTTGGTTATTTTCACACTTAATTATGACCAATAAAATGTATTTTACAAGTTTTTGTTACTTTCACTGTTGATTTTTTTTGCTCTATGGTACATCATCTTTAATTTAATAGCATTAGAGCTGCTCCATTGCAGCGGCTTAGTACTGTAATCACGCACTTTGCTGTAATAATGCAGGGAACCACTCGTTATAAATCTCCTAACTGTGATATTTTCAGAAATAGAAGTTGCATTTTTTTTTCATCGGAAACGTGCTGCGATTTATTTTCCAAAGCCACTCATATAATGCAGAAACACCCAAGCAAGCAAAACACGCGTAACGCGTGCACGTATCTGTACTGGTGCAGAATGAGAGGAACAAGTAGTGCAGCCTAGCGCATTATACACAGGCTGCTAGATTCACTTTCGCCAGAAAGTCGTGTATGCCTAAGGTTAAAAATAAATGACGTTTATAGTGAATGCCCCTACAAATGGTCATATTTTTACGATTTAGTTTTAATCCAAATGATGCGTGTGCTAAGTGAGTGAACATCAAAGATCACACAACAGAATTTCTCTCTCTCTCTCTCTCTCTCCCCCTACCGTTAAGTAACTTGTGCATTGTTTTACTTGTTTTTGACGTATCCGACCGAACTACAAACTTTCCAGTAATGTCTGTGAGAAAGGTATATTCACTCGACAAGCTCGCGCATCTGCACCGCCGCGCACTCAATCCACTCAGCGTGTGTTGCTTATCAGCTTGCACACATCAGCTATACAGTAAATACTGAATGTTTAACATTATATTCATTGCATACATATACTTCGTAGACATCCTTAATCTCTAATAACTGCATTCTGCTGTCTGTTGTTCTGTTGTCGGTGTTTCATGTTTCTGAATATGGCACTTAACACATGCTGTGTGGTATCTGCGTTTGGTATCGGGGCATTTTAACGAGTACGAGTACAGGAGCACAGTATTGGGCCCGGTACCGATACCAGTATCGGTATCGGTGCATCCCTAGTGTAAACGTAGCCTATGTTAGCAGAACTGACCTCCAATGGAGTCCATGTCAGAGTCAGACACATGCGTAATGGAAAAACGAGAGACACTAAATCGGGAAAGCGGTGGTGCTGGTTTTTCATCTGGAGACTTGACGGGAGAGTTGGGTGGTGTAGCAATCTCTTCAGAGCTAGGTTCTGATGTTGAAGGGCTTTGAATCAATGGAAAATCATCTTGCCACTGAAATGCCCCACCTGTTTAGGGTGAGAGGCTTGTGAAATGTCACTAAACAAGAGGAAATACCCAGGAATTGTTATTGAACACTTACTTTCTTCTGAGACATTCCTTCCTGGTGATTCCTCAGGGGTAGTGACCCTATCCTGGGGTTGTGGCAGCTCCCCCTCTGAAGCCTGGCCATTGGGTTCTTCATCCACAGGAAAACTGTAGTCCCCAAGCTCACCTGTGGGGCTCTCCTGAATCGATACACAGCAAGACACAGGCTGTGAGTCATATTAACACTGCACAAATCAATGTATTTTTCTGAAATGAAAATAACATGCTTCTTAAAGCACTACCTCAATACTACAAGATATAATTCTACAAACCTGATCAAACAGAAACACAGTGACATCATCAAAGAATGACACTGCTTTTTTCTTGCTCTCCAGCTCATCGCAGAAGGATTGTGTAAGTAAGGAGGGCATTTTGAGGAGGCTGCGTAGATGCCGTGCACTGCTACGATCGCTCACAACGACAGGCACCACAGGGAACTCTTCATCGCTCTCATCACTCTGCTCCTGTATGCTGTAGCTACAAAGTTCTTCATCAGACTCATCACTATCCTCTGAATCCTCCTCATCCACCTCCTCTCCATTCCCCAGTGGAGCTGGAACATCTAGGTCTTCTGGCAAGGCTGGAAGAATATTCTCCAAGGATTCATCACGCTTTGGTTTTGAAATTGCTGAACCTATGCCACCTTCCTCCACTGAATCTTCCATTTCCTCGTTGTTTCCTTCCCTTGGAAGCTCCGGATTGTCCACTTTGTTACAGGCCTCTTGCTCCTCTGCTTGGATTATCTCCCCACTGAAGTCTACTATGGTAGAGTCTGAGCCTAGTGACTCTGCTGAGGAAAAATCTCTGGTGTCTCTGTTAACCTGCTCCTCCACACCTGAGGCCTCCTGTGTTGTGGAAGAGCCTTCAGACACTGCTGAAGAGTAGCATTCAGAGTTTGGTTCCTCTCCAGAGTTATCAGATTCCAGCCCAATACCATCATCTGGAGTTGACTCCTTGGTCAAGCAACCCCCCATCTCTGGAGGAAAGGGCGAAAGCATAGATATCATTGGAACCGATGCAGATGATGGACAGAGAATTGGGTTTGTCTTTTTAAGACACAATTGTTTATCATTAAGGGCATCACTGTTGTCCTTTGGCACAGATATGTAATTTCCTTTCTCACTCTCCATGCTACATCCCTCTCTCCCAAATGTCTTTTCTGAGCCCTCCTTTTCTGCTTTGAGGTCAAAGGCATCATCCTCATCTTGGCGATTGAAGAACATGTGGACCCCTTCACTGGGGCTCTTGTCATTCTCCATGTCATAGTCAGAAAAATAAGCAGAGTCTCTGTACTGATTCCTCTCACCAAGGCTGATCAGCGGTAGATGACTGCTGGATGGATGCAGGAGCATTACATTGACATCTTCATCTAGATCCATCTGGAGCAACATGTCACACTCGTCTGATTCTACACTAGTGCTAAGGGCTGGATTCCCTTCAAGGTCTTTCAAGATAAACTCTGGGGATTCATTATTCTCTGTGTCATAGCCACTGTCTAAGGATTTTGGCTGAATGGACGTGTGGTAACTATCAGGGCTGAAAGCCTCACATGGACTGCTGCTAGAGGCAAGATTAATTGTGTCCTCGCAGTGTCTGGAGCCAGTCTCTCTCTGCAGTGTTCTAAGAGTTAGGTCAATATTGCCCACCTCTGCATAGTCCAAGGTATAATCTGCTAATACTCCAGAGGGGGTGTCCATGCAGTCATCGCTGCAGTCATTAATTTCCACTAGACTGATACTGGAGTGGTCGGGCACCATTCTGCCGTCTGTCAAATGGCTACACTCTGAGACAGTCTTAGATAGATCCGTAGGGCGTGACACCATTTTTACACAAACTCCAGCAGAACTGTCTGTCCGAAGTTTCAGTTTTTGTGCAGGGGATATCCTTGTCTCAAGCAACACGTTTTCTTTAGTCACTACCAGCTCTGATGGAAGAGTTGATGGATTCATTCTGCAGCAACCTCCTACATGGAAGTCTGATGTATTGTTTTTGATATGTTTATGAGCAATGTTCTTCTGCAGTGTATGAATAGGCTGACTTTCTGTGACAGAATGACATTTGGAAGATGATTCAACATCCTGAGTACTTTCAGGGCTTAAATGTAGGTATTCACCACCCTCTGAGTCAGCGTGAGGTTTACTAGCGGTGGGCATACTCTCCGTGGCTTCCATGTATGAGTCTTTGAGAGAATCGATGGAATAATATGTGCAACTGTTGCTTGTCTTCAGCGCTCTTGATTTCAAATTCCCGACTTGAGAAGAGGGTGTCGGGTGACGTAAATCAAGGTATGCATCTCGAAAACCCACAGCTTGTGTATGATCACTTAAACTGTTGTTGTTTGCTGAGTGGTTGGAGTTCCAATTAGTTAACATGTTCTGAGAAAACAGATCTTCATCATCTTCTGAATCAGCACTCCCCCTGCCCAAAAGAAGGCCATCACCGGCATCAATATCAATGCTCATGTAGTGGGGTCTGGGCATGCTCTTTTCTAAGGGGCCCATCATGTCATAATAGGCCTTATTGGCCATACTTCTTTCTACAGTTCTCTGGTTAGACTCAAGGTATGGGTCACAATGTGCCAAGCCGGGACTACTAAGAGAGACTGAAACTCTAAGTGGGCTTTCCTTTACCACCTCCAGTCTATGGCAGAGGCTTCCCGACCCTCTTCTCTGCTGATAAGAGTCTGAACCATGCCCTCTTATCAAATTAACAACTGGCCCTGCTTGACTTGGTGACTGTTCACACTGTAAATTGTGCCTGTCATTGGAAGAAAAATAAACTTCTGACTGGTTTATCTCTACCGAGCTTGGAACTCTTCTTTGGAGTGGATCCATGTTTAGGCTACTATCTGAATCATAATCATTACTGTTGGGTTCTTTAGCTGCTGACCAGTAGGTGTTTGGCTGAGACCCAATGGGGCTCCTTCTGCCTGTAGTGGACAAGCTACTGTTGCTGGCTTCAAGTATTGGGCTGTAATCAAGATTGGTGTCTTCTAAGTTGATGTTGCACTCAACTGGCTCCTCGATGCGGATGTAGTACTCACTACTTACTGAGGGGCTGTGTGCACTTAGCACTGGAACCACACCTGGATGGTCTGACTCATAGTAGGATGGAGAAACCCCAAGAGGGAGGCTCTCACCCTTGCAGCTACCCGTGTAATTGCTAAGAGGGTAATACACATCCTGGTAATGGGGATTATTCTTTCCCAGTGGTCCACTAGCTGAAGAGGAGCAGTAGGGCTGCTCAGCTCGTGCCTGCTCCCATTTATACTCAAAGTTGAGCCCCTGGCTGGTCTCAGTTACTGTCAATATATCATCCCCATTCTCAGATTGGAAGCTGTCTGCCAAAGAGAAGTGTTCAAGTAGAGGAAATGAAGAAGAAGTAGAAGAGGCTACTTCAGGTGCAGGTGTCCTGTGAGAGCTGCTGGAGCCCAGACTTGGCCTGAGAGAGTTCCAGCGCTTCTCAAAGTCCTCCTCAGCCTCAGTTGAACCCTTAGCACACAGGTAGCTTAGCAGGAGATGGACTTCCTCCACAACAGGCCTCTGCTCAGGTTGCAGCCAACAGAACTGCATTACTTCATACCTGCTCACACACAACAGAAAAGCAAATATTTTAGACTATAAACTAAAATTTATGAGAAACACCACTGGTTGACTGTAAAGGATTAGAATAGAAT
The DNA here is from genome assembly GCF_001515645.1 of Sinocyclocheilus grahami. Classification (NCBI taxonomy): domain Eukaryota; kingdom Metazoa; phylum Chordata; class Actinopteri; order Cypriniformes; family Cyprinidae; genus Sinocyclocheilus; species Sinocyclocheilus grahami. Next base: position 1,749,642 of record NW_015505276.1, on the reverse strand, counting down.
AGGGACAAAAACTATGTTTTAGTATAATTTGCTAATACTTTATTAGCGGGGTCTCCAACCCTGTTCCTGGAGAGCTACCATCCTGTAGATTTCAGCTCCATCCACACCTGAACCAGCTAATAAAGGTGTTCAGGGTTACATGATAATTACAGGCAGGTGTATTGGAGCAGGGTTGGAAATGACAGGGTTGGAAAAGGACAGTAGCTCTACAGGAGCAAGCCCTGTTGAAAAAAACAGCATATGCTGGTTAGTTATGTTTTGAAGCATGGCTGCTGGTTTAAGCTGGTCTTTAGCTGGTCATGAGCTGGTTTAAGCTGGTCCTTAGCTAGTCATGTGCTGGTCCTAAGCTGTTCCTAAGCAACTAGTTCCTGCTCAGGACCAGCTTAGTACCAGCACATGACCATCTTAAACCAGCTCATGACCAGCTAAGGACCAGCTTAAACCAGCTCATGACCAGCTAAGGACCAGCTTAAACCAGCTCATGACCAGCTAAGGACCAGCTCAAACCAGCAGCCATGCTTCATAACATACCTAACCAGCATATGCTGTTTTTTTTCAACAGGGAGGTTGGAGACCCCTGCTCTATTATCAATGCTCTATTATCTTATTGTTATATGAGTACTTAAAAATGGATGCTAGTATGGATGATAGCCAGAAACCCATCTGTGATGTTTTGAAATATGGACAGTTTAGCATGATAGTAGCCTTGCAGTCTTAAAGTAGGGTCACTGATTGTTTAGTATCCTGTGGGGAATGGAGTGGTATACTTGTACGCATGACTGCTCTTGATTAAATGGACAATGATTGGAGTGTGTGGGGGTAAAATGAATGACTGTGTGCTTCCAGAACTGGATAAATGTATGATTTATGGCCTTACAGAGGGGGAAATTAATGATTGACCACACTGGATTTGAGGAGTATTGATTTGTTGGTCCTGCCAGAGGAAATGGCAGTGACTGGTGGAGGCACCTGTAGTTGGAAGATATTGATTGCTTTACATGTATTTAAAAGAAAAGTGATTAGTGGGTGTGTCTCTGGAGGGGAACACTGATTGGTTTGGATGTGGTGATTGCGATTGGCAGAACAGGATGGGTGGCTTATAATGATGATTTGGACTTGTGAGACGACTCACCAGCGTTCACACAGAGGCACTTTCAGCAGGGGCTTTGGCAGTTTGAGCTGCTGTTCCTTTACAGCATATGTTAAAACCTGCCTATCAGAATAGTGCCTGTAAGGCTGGTTACCCAGTTCAAACAACTCCCATATCGTCACACCTAGTGACCTGCAAAGTAAAAAAATTATAATAATTAGAACACAGAAACATAAGACACAGCAAAGCGTCTGTTGGTCTGAAATTTATTGAAAGTGCAAAAAGTCTGGAGCTTAATTTTCTCCATATAGCCTATAGTATGTCACAGGGCAGAGGTTCTCAAGCTTTTTTGTTGATTATGCCTTTTTTATTCCAAAGTTTGTAGGAATTTTTCACACAATTAAGAAATATACTTCAGGATATTGTACGCTGCAATTTTTTATTATAAATGTTACCTTTTTGAAAGTTGCTAAGCTTGTGTTTTGTGCTAAAGCTTGTCAAAGCACAGCATTATCCTTGAAAGCATGTGTATCTCCTCTTGAATAAGTTCTGCATGCTAGTTCTGCATTCACCATTTGCAAAATTTGCAACATCCTGATTGTAATACTGAGTTCATCTTTGCGCTCAGGTTGTTTTAGTGCACATATCATGGCATATTTTATATATAGGTTTATCCTCCTGTAAAAAATTGTGCAAAAAAATTGTAATACAATAAACATTGCAATTTAATACAAAGGTTGAGAACCTCTTCCATAGTGTTTTTCTCTGAATTATTTCTCACCAGACGTTGCTGGTCTTGGTTTGGTCCACTATTAAGAGATTGCCATGGACTTCATCAATAAGTTCTGGGGCAATCCAGCGTAGAGGAACCCATATTTGATCTGCTGTCACATAATAGTCATCCTAACAAAGGGAAAGGATGCACTGATATTCAGTAAAAAGAAATACTGAGACAACATCAAAATAATAGCATCAGCATGGCTGCTAACATAAAAGCCTTCATAGACTCACCTTGTATTTGCTGTGGCTGAGGCCATAGTCTCCGATTTTGACTGCCAGCTCTGAGGTCAACAGGCAGTTCCTTAGGGCCAGGTCACTGAGAACAGGACAGAGTGGAGCAATGTTTGCATCATTTATAGTTCCTGTCATTGGCAAACATTCATGACAAACGAAGTCTGCAGTGTCACCTCACATTTTCTTCATGGGTGACTTACAAATAATTGATGATGTGTGTTGAGCAAGGGGTTTTCCCCCAGCAACAAAATCACTGATGCTGGAGTCTGTGACATGTACTCAGGCAGCACCAGGATATTGTTGCCAGGAGACACCAGAGCTGGACGTCCAGTGAGCGGCGGGCTGAAAAATAACAGAGAGAATCAATATGCAGGGAAAAGGCCAAAGGTTAGTGGATCCTCACCTGTGAATGTAATTGTGTTTGTGAAGGTACAGAAGACCAGAAGCAATCTCGCATGCCATCCGCTGAAGGATCAAAGGGTCAGGGGTCATTGAGTCTGCTGCCCGACAGCTAAGGAGATATCCTTTAACATCTCCCTGTATAAAGTAAACAGCATTCTTAAGAACAGCACAATAATGCTAATTTGTGTTATAGTGAGCAACTGTAATTCTGGTACCACTGTATCAGTTTGTAACTGTGCAAATGCACAATTTCTAATATGACCAGCAGAGGGAGCATTAAGCTGTATAATTAACACTATGCTAAGCACCATCCCCCTTGGATGCTCAGACCAGCTTTACAGAAATGAATAGGAAATGTCAGTGAACAGCATGTTTTTCAGTTAAATGTGCTCCTAAATTGGTAAAAATGGAGGGAATGTTATTCTTTTCTGTCTTGGAATGAAACAAAGCAATGCTGTTTTTCTTAATTGCATTGTTGAATTATGCCATATAGTGATTAAACTACTAAAACTGAAATCAGAATCAAGACACACCACAATCTAAAAAAAAACTAATTTGATGAGCTGTTTTTAATGTTATGACAACATCCTCCTTATGGTACTGTGAAATCTTTAGTTATCATTACTTATAGTACATATTAAACAATAAATAGATTACATTGTAGGAATGGTATTAACATTACTTGGAGAAAATGTAGATGTTCTTATAGATGTTGCTTGTGCATTTGTGAATGAGGGTGACCGTCTAATACACAGCATGAAAGTGGTCAAATACTACATGCATTCTCTCTGTGTTCCTTATGTCACTATTATACTGAAGGTGACCTGGCAACAAAGTTTTAACTTTAATTTTGTAATATTTTGGATTTAAAAACCCAAAACCCAAAGCCACAGATTCTCCATAGACTTAAATGAGAAAAGAACAAAAGTCTGATTATACGCTATGGTAAGAGTTGCTAATCTCAGATTGGTCAACATTTTGAAGGCGTGGCTTAAAAAAGGGTCAACTGAACACCCCACCACAGCCACTTGGACTCAAAAACTCATGCGGTTTGTAGTTTCTTGTTCTCAAAACTATACTTAGTAAATAAAGGGGATGCTACTTCAATACATTGTGTAATAATGGATATAGTGTAAAAATGGCACTTCATGTCAAGAAGATTGCTGACTGATAGTAGAGACTCTACAGGGTCATTAGACCAACTCAGAGTATGCACTGAAGACGGTGAGTGAAGCGTCTGGTGCTCAGTGGCTTACCAGGGGGCAGTGCTCCATAACCAGCAGGTAGGGTGTGATTTCTGAACACTGGGACAGACACTGCAGGAGGGCTGGATGCTGGAGCACCCTGTGGGATTCACACACTCAGACATCAAAACACTGCTCATATGAGAAACCGTTTAGTTACACATTCCAAATAAGAGCTATCGTTAATGTTGCTTCAGTTTGTGCCTCCAAATTAGATGTACTGACAAAAAATGGCATATGTTTTAGCATACAGCATAAGATGAGTAAAAAAATGGGATAAGAGGAAAGGTGTGTACCGGTAAGGCTGGACCTCTTCCAGGAACTGCATCTGCTCCTGTACACTGGCACTGGCCTTTAGCTCCTTAACCACCACCTGTGTGGTACTGAGTCCAGCATTCACCTCCCCCAGCAAAACCTGAAAGCCAGCCCAAACCGCACATTAACATGGCTCACACCTGCCACCTGTGAAACTAGCAGCACCGAATTAAAGAGAGTGAACACTTGATGTGCAATTTATCTGTTAACTGTTTGCTTAACGGTAGCTCATAATGAGATTACGACAACATTTTGCATACACTGTACTGTGTACAATATCAAACCAAAGAGTAGGGTACTCAAAAAACACTGCTATTTTCTCAGCGCCACATTACGGTATTGTTTGAGTTATAAAAGGCCTCACCTTGCCAAACCAGCCCTGTCCCATTTCTTTGATGTAGAGGAGGCTATGGCGTCCGAGATCTGTAGACTTCAGCAGCTGAACTGAGGGAAACAGAGAGAAAACATACATTCAGACTTGGCGTACAAATGGATGAACTGAATGCACAATGCGTGGTTTGAAAGTGGGCAAACATCAAGAAAGAGTGCGCAATATCCAGGGAGGCACACCCACAAGAACCATGGCTATCTTAAACTACCTCATCAAGGATTTAAAATGAAAGAAAATTGACACAAAACTTTAGACACTCTGGTCCCACCTCGAACCATCATAATTCAGCAGAAAAGCTCAGATGTTGAATATACAGACGAAGTGCGGCTTTCTTTGTCTGGCAAGAAACCGTAGGATGAAGGTCCAATGACGCAGTGGAATGAAGGTGCCGTTCTTCTCCGGTTCTCCATGTCTCCATTCACACACCAGGGGTTTAACCCTCCAAGCCCTCGGACAGCTGAGAAAGCAGCCCTGTCTGTCTCCCTTCCCAGAAACAGAGCGCATCTCCTTGCGCTGAGATACTGCGTCCCACAACATTCCCATAATGCACCCGGCTGGAACTCACAGCTGGAGCCAACTCAACTTGAAGCTGCGGTAAACCTAGCGGCTCCTGCTGAGATCGGTGTTTTAAGTGCCAAGTGTCCCACCAGGATATGGATGTATGTCCGCAGCGCAGCTCGGCACATGGCAAATGCGTCTGCTCACGCAGGCAATGCCATGAGCACATAATAACCCTCGCTCCTCTGCCCCCTTCCCTCTGTCTGTTTCAGCAAGACTATGGAGGCAATTGTAAACAAATAAAGCACTGTGAGCAGCAGAAAGACCTCTGTCATTAACACGAGCCCCCCACACACCTCCTCCTGCGCTACCAGCAGGTCTCACAGTGTGCATGTGTGCGCCTCACAGACCCATCCCTGTATTAATGCACTAAACTGTTCTCCTCCTCTGCAGCGTTCCAGAAGCTTCTCATTCCAGCCCCTCACACTCCCCGCCTCAGTTACATTGTGGCTTTTGTCCGCAGAGCAGCAACGCCTGGTACCCCAGTACCAGCCCAGACACAAGGCCCATTCTCTGCCGCTCAGCAGTACCAGCCCAGACACAAGGCCCATTCTCTGCCACTCAGAGCCAGGATTGTCACAGCAATGACCCCCCCATTTCTGACACACAACTATCTCTCTTTTCTTTAGCAGACTTGAACTGGCCTTTTATATGATTTCTGTGGAATCTGTGAGTTGTGCATTCCCGTCCCACTCCTGGCATTCCCAGAGCAGCCCTGGGCCATGTTAAAAATGCATTAAAACGCAGCACGAGAAAATCTAGACTAGTCTACGATTGCACATTGACTAGAAAATAAATTCTACTTAATATGTCGACAAAAGACTTCAGACAGAGTAAAATTGCCAACTTAAATGGATAAGGGGATTTCAAAAGTGCTAAGATGAATTTTATTATGTGAACTTCCAATATGGAAGAGAAAATATACATACTGTACATTTTTTATTACAGTATGTATTATTAGTTATTATAATAAATAATAAAAGGCCACTCTAAAATGTGCAGTTTTATCACATAGCACAATGCCACAGATGTCGCAAGTTTTGAGGGAGCGTGCAATTGGCATGCTGACTGCAGGAATGTCCACCAGAGCTGGTGCCCGTGAATTGAATGTTCATTTCTCTACCATAAGCCGTCTCCAAAGGCGTTTCAGAGAATTTGGCAGTACATCCAACCGGCCTCACAGCCGCAGCCCCCGTGTAACCACACCAGCCCAGGACCTCCACATCCAGCATCTTCACCTCCAAGATCGTCTGAGACCAGCCACCCAGACAGCTGCTGCAACAATCGGTTTGCATAACCAAAGAATTTCTGCACAAACTGTCAGAAACTGTACATTATGTATGATGGTGTTGATTCTGGTATAGAACTAGCATGGTACTTAAACAGGGTTGGCTAAATTACAGTATTTATTATGCAAAAGTAGATTGTGAGAAAATGTGCCAATCGTATTATATATATTAGGAAGGATGGCATGTATTATTTACATCTAAGAGAAAGATAAAGAACATGGAGTGGACAAGTCAAGATGAGCATGAATTTATTGTTAAAGAGTGCTGTTTGGCAGAACGCTAAGCTATTTTAACAGCTTCAAATTTGTCTAATAAAAATTTAGCGATGCAACTTTTGCCGATTTGTCTTTTGTTGTTCGGTCAAGTGCATAATGTGAAGTTGTTTTTTGAACAGATGACATTTATTTAATACACAGAATTTACTTTTGAATCTTTTGTCCATCAGGATAAAAATACAACTTAATCTAATCAAATGTGGTAGCTTTAAAATACTATAATTTAATTTGCTAAATCACAACAAAAAAAGTTGGCATTACCACATGGTTATTAAATATATAAACAATTTTTGCTTAACTTCTTGCTAAATTAAAGTATCTATGAAATAATTTATCCATAATGGAAAAAGTTACTAATATTTAATTTGAAGAATTTACATGCAGTCCCAGTGATTAGAAAACAGTCCTATCAATTTCCAATGGACAAAATTAAATCCTGCATTTTTTCTCAATCGAGAAACCATTTCACTCAGATGCACAACGCTACAGGGAGGAACTGAAGGCCACAATTTCCATTTCATGTTGACTTTATATTGGGATGTATACATTTACAATTATATAAAGTGACAGAGTGATATAGGATTTGTTCCTATAGCTCAACAACTGGTAGAGCATGGTGCTAGTAATGATAATATTGTGGGTTCCTCGAGGTCTACTGTCCTGCAGAGTTTAGCTTCAACCCTAAACAACCAGCAAATCAAGGTTATTATAGACAGGTGAGTTTGATGAAGGTTAACTCTGCAGGACAGTGGACCTTGAGTGCCAGAGTTGAGAAATCTGCATTAAACGCTCTGTAAGCTGCTTTGAATAAAAGTCTCAGCTACTTGAATAAGCACAATGCAAATGTCTACAGTAGGCATTTTAGGGCCATAAATGTGATCCCCTCTTTCTCTGATTCTCCATGCTCAACCTCTTCCAGACTGAAGCTTATGTCAAGGAAAACCTGTAAATGTAGCTTGGGAGTGAAAAAACACCAGGGACATTCGTATGTGGGGGTTTTTACTTCATTGCATTCAGTCAAGTGTTAATTTCCGGCTCTTTGCATTAATACAACACGCAGGAGGATGAAGAGGGGGAGGACGGAAAGGGAGCGGTTCAACCATGACCGAGCCCTTCTTAATATCACGAGGGACTCAGTGCTACCCTCTCGCTCTGCAACACCTGGACCAATCACATGGCCGTAACCATGGGCGACGAACAGTTCAGAAGCTATTGGCTGGCTCCTAAAATTCTATTGTCCAATCTGTGCCTGTGTTTCAAGCCAGCATCCCGCTGTCTCCCCCACCCTCCCCTGATGCTCTACACAGACAAGAGAGCGTGAGTCATAGGGAGAAAACCTGACGTGCACGGCTTCTCCCACCGCCAGCTTCCACAGTCAGCCACCGAGTGCCTGGATTTGACTTGATGCAAAATCAACTGTAGTACATTTTTATCATTCCTGAAGAACATGTTAATGTTGTCTGCCTGTGTAAAACTTACTGCCGTTGTGGCCAGGCATTTTGAGCAGTTGCCAGGGTGTTCCTATGTAGTTGGTAAGGTTTTCTGCATTGGTATGCAGTTTCTCGGGTGTCCTAAGTGGTTATTAGGTGGTAATTAAGTGGTAATTATTTTTCAGATCTGAGGCCTCATTTATAAAACGTGCATACGCTCAGATTTGATCTTAGAGTGTGTGTGTGCTTAAATCCACGCCAACGCTCATATTTGAAAAAACTGGCTTTGACGTGGAAAAGTGCTTAACATCACGTCAGGGTCTGAGCAGACGTACGCACTTTTTCTTGTTCGGGTACGGCAGGTTATTTAAAATGTAAGCTGTTCTTGCAGCTCGCTGTTCTAAATTAAAGAATTTGGATGATGACTGGTGATCTTTTACATGCTAATGACATTAATTAGGAGTCGTTTACAAGGCAGAGAGCTGAAACCATTCAGTTGCGTGCAAGTTCAAGATCGTTTGCGATTCATAGATTTCACATCTGAAAAACACGTATGTGCGTTTTCTGTACGTACGTTCATTTTATGAATCACATGTAGGCCTACGCCTATTTGAGAGATGATCGTAAAATCAATTTTATGGTTGATGGTTTCTGCTCAACATTTTATAAATGAGGCCCCTGATCTTTAGGACTGGCTGTCATTTTGAGGGTAATGAAATTGGATGCATTTGTTCAAACAATGTGGCCAAAATGGACTTGTTCATTTATTCTCTACATAGTAAACATCACATGGCATATGACAATGGAGCCAAAATTAGTGTATTTGGACACAGACAATATTGGGCACTTTCAATTATGTTACAGACACATTATGCCTCAAATTACTGTTCAGACTGGGGGGAAAATGTTAATATGGGACTGAATCAGGTTAATAAACATCATGTGTTTTTTGGTGTTTAGGCTACAAAAATGCTAGAGGCATTGTTAATATTTTGAAAGAAGTCTGTTATGCTCACCAAGGCTGAATTTATTTGACCCAAAATACAATATAAACTAATATTTTGAAATATGGTTACATTTTAAGTTTGTGTCTATTTAATTTTTGATATTTGATTGATGTTTCAAAATGTAATTTATTACTTGTGTGACATGATTCTTCAGAAATCATCCTAATGTGCTGATTTTTCTGCTCAAGAAACATTTATTATTATTATCAGTGTTGAAAACAATGAAAACAATCTTGAAAACTACTTAATATTTTCACATTCATATATGGTCATAGAGGTCTTTCTGCTTCTGTATATTCATATATTTTGTTTCTGCCGCAGCAGCAACGTAGCAGATCTATTCCGCCAAGACCAAATACATTAACATGTACATGTACAGTTGTCATGACAGAAATGATTTTAATCATTCTAATATGCTGATTTGCTACTCAAGAAACATTTCTGATTATTATTATCATTGTTGAAACTGTGATGAATTTTTTTAGGATTATTTTATGAAAGTAAAGGTCAAAAGAAGAGCTATTTTTGGCCTTTTTTTGTCTTTATTACGACAGGACAGTATTTAGACAGGAAGGGAAAGATCCGCAAGCTGGGACTCGATCTTTGGATGCCCGAAGCGCAGCGGCGCTATATATTGGGGCTATTGTCGCTGACATTAAAATCTTTTATAACCTTACTGTCTTTACTGTCACTTTTGATCAATATAATGCAGTCTTGCTGAATAAAAGTATACATTTCTTTAAAAAAAAAAAAACTTTTCTTGATAAGTAATGTGTTTTACAAAACCTTCAACCTAAAATATGTGCATAAGCCCTTGTTGGTTGCCTTAGGAAGCACTACTAAGATATCAATATCTTCTAAAGAGATGAAAATCTACAGTTGATTTGGTTTTCGGACGCATCTGTTTCAGATCTGTTGTAATATTGCTGTTAAAAACATCTTCATTTCCATATGTACTCTCCAGTGCTTCCATGCATTGATAACTTCCTTTCCTTTCTGCAGTCCAGTTCACATGCATCCATCATGCCAGGAGTCCTCTGGGCCGGTCTCACGCGCATTATGCAACTGACAGATGTGTGTTCTGCTTCCAGAGACGGTTCGGTCTCCACCCCTCTCTGCACTGTGAGAACATAAACAAGGCCACTGCTCTTTTTCCAGAACCACCCGTTCACAATGGGCACAGTCCTGTTCTTTATTCTTCCTGTCACAAGCCAATTAGGAATGTGAAGGACAAATATCAGCGTAGTGTGAAAAAATTACAAAAATGCAACCAGCAATCTTCTTTGCAATGTGTTACAGTGATGAGCTATAAACACCAAAGTTAACACAGGCAGTAGGTCTAATCTAAATCATGTTTTCCATTAAAAACATGCCTCCTCATGATTGTCACCATGACCAACACTCATTCCATTTCAATTGCATTGCTTTGCATTTTCAATACATGGAAAAGAACAGTCAGTGCATTATTCAAAACATCTCCTTTTGTGAATAATAAATAAATAATGACCAAAACCGTGCAGATTCTTACATGACTTGCTGGGCTGTTTGGACACAGGTAGTGAGACCTCCGTGAGGGGCAGGATATAAACCTCGGGGTCATTCTGAGAGCTGGGGGAGGCTAAAGTGGAAAGGTCAGCTTGGCCCTCTTCCCCCTCCGTATTTTCAAACTCCTGCAGGGAACAAAAGCACACAGAGACTTCAAATAAATGCTCTCTACTGTAATATATCTTAAAATGCAATTTATTCATGTATTGGCAGTAGCAAGTCTCGGTACTTGCTCTGCCGCAGCAGCAACGTAGCAGATCTATTCCGCCAAGACCAAATACATTAACATGTACATGTACAGTTGTCATGACAGAAATGATTTTAATCATTCTAATATGCTGATTTGCTACTCAAGAAACATTTCTGATTATTATTATCATTGTTGAAACTGTGATGAATTTTTTTAGGATTATTTTATGAAAGTAAAGGTCAAAAGAAGAGCTATTTTTGGCCTTTTTTTGTCTTTATTACGACAGGACAGTATTTAGACAGGAAGGGAAAGATCCGCAAGCTGGGACTCGATCTTTGGATGCCCGAAGCGCAGCGGCGCTATATATTGGGGCTATTGTCGCTGACATTAAAATCTTTTATAACCTTACTGTCTTTACTGTCACTTTTGATCAATATAATGCAGTCTTGCTGAATAAAAGTATACATTTCTTTAAAAAAAAAAAAACTTTTCTTGATAAGTAATGTGTTTTACAAAACCTTCAACCTAAAATATGTGCATAAGCCCTTGTTGGTTGCCTTAGGAAGCACTACTAAGATATCAATATCTTCTAAAGAGATGAAAATCTACAGTTGATTTGGTTTTCGGACGCATCTGTTTCAGATCTGTTGTAATATTGCTGTTAAAAACATCTTCATTTCCATATGTACTCTCCAGTGCTTCCATGCATTGATAACTTCCTTTCCTTTCTGCAGTCCAGTTCACATGCATCCATCATGCCAGGAGTCCTCTGGGCCGGTCTCACGCGCATTATGCAACTGACAGATGTGTGTTCTGCTTCCAGAGACGGTTCGGTCTCCACCCCTCTCTGCACTGTGAGAACATAAACAAGGCCACTGCTCTTTTTCCAGAACCACCCGTTCACAATGGGCACAGTCCTGTTCTTTATTCTTCCTGTCACAAGCCAATTAGGAATGTGAAGGACAAATATCAGCGTAGTGTGAAAAAATTACAAAAATGCAACCAGCAATCTTCTTTGCAATGTGTTACAGTGATGAGCTATAAACACCAAAGTTAACACAGGCAGTAGGTCTAATCTAAATCATGTTTTCCATTAAAAACATGCCTCCTCATGATTGTCACCATGACCAACACTCATTCCATTTCAATTGCATTGCTTTGCATTTTCAATACATGGAAAAGAACAGTCAGTGCATTATTCAAAACATCTCCTTTTGTGAATAATAAATAAATAATGACCAAAACCGTGCAGATTCTTACATGACTTGCTGGGCTGTTTGGACACAGGTAGTGAGACCTCCGTGAGGGGCAGGATATAAACCTCGGGGTCATTCTGAGAGCTGGGGGAGGCTAAAGTGGAAAGGTCAGCTTGGCCCTCTTCCCCCTCCGTATTTTCAAACTCCTGCAGGGAACAAAAGCACACAGAGACTTCAAATAAATGCTCTCTACTGTAATATATCTTAAAATGCAATTTATTCCTGTGATGCAGAGCTGAATTTTCAGCATCATTACTCCAGTCTTCATTCTAATATGCTGATTTTATGCTCAAGAAACATTTCTGATTATTGTCATTGTTAAAACAGTAATACTTTTTTCAGGATTCTTTGTTGAATAAAAAAATCATTTGAAATGAAAAAAATAAATAAATAAATAAATGGCACAATTCAAACACAAGCAGAATATTCAGCTCGATTACTTTATGCATACTGTGAAATTAATATGGAATTTGAATGGTCTCTTTTGTCACAGTGTGGTGGCTGATGAAAGGCTCTCTTGTGGGATTTTCTTTGTTATGAATGCTGGATGCCACATTTTGGAAATTGGGCAATCATCTGCTTGGACCCAATAACCTATCCAGCTCCCACAGCTCCACATGCTGGCTCATACTCACACATTGTGACTATTGTTGAGCATCTGTGTTGGGGAATTGGAGTACTGAATCTGTGCCATAACCAGCATGAATTCAATTCCTGTATTTGATCCGAATTTGGATTGGGGTAGTAAACTGGATGCATAACTAATTTGCATTTAAAGCAAGTAATATTATATATTAATAATCAGTAGTCTAAATAAATTATATTTAATATGTGTTAAGTTGTACAGTATGTGTAAAGCACTAAATTAAAGCTTCTAGGAATGCCCTACTGTTTCTTACTGGTAATTCATAGTTTTTACTTGCAAAAACCACACATTTTACAGTATGTTACTTTAAATTACATATAATGCAAGGTTAACATTTACAATTTTTCACTGTACATGGTAAGGTGAAAAAACACTATAACGCCCACTGTATCATATTTAAAGCACAAATATCATGATCAAAAGTTTGCTAAAAAAACCTGCAGTACATGATCCACATCTGTTTGATGGCCTTTTATTGTCATTGTAAAAGTGCCCCCCTTCAGGTTGTGGCTTTTGAGAAACATTTATTAGTTCATCTCTCAATCATCATTGCATTGCATTAAACTATTCCCGCAATAAAAACTAAAGAGCTTTGATCATAAAAGTAAGCATTTAAATGTAATCTTGCTAAGATATATTATTGGGAGATATAAAGTGACAGCTGATATTTATATGCATTTTATGTAAGTAGTCTGTTATACTCATAAATTCTCTTTGATTTACCTTTACAAACTAAAATCATAATGCATACTTAAATATCAGCAACTGCACCAAATTTTGCTCTGCTTGAGCCTCTGAATAAAACCGAGGTGTCTTTTTCCTCCTTGAATTTGATCTCCATATTCTCCTATATCAGACAATATGAGCAATAAAGGCCTGATGTATCAAATATGATTAAAAAAAGCTTACATGCAAACCTCTTTTAGATTTTAGAAGAGTTCAGATGCAAAAGCCTTTAAGTGCCTTTTGACATTTTCTTCTAAAATGAGCATTTTTATCAGGCTCTTATGTTTATGTTCAGTTATTTCACTTCAGTGGCAATACAAAGAACCATTAAAGTGAAATTACTGAACCTACACATACAGTAGGAACCCAATGAGAAAATATAGAGAAAATATACTGTATACCTATATGTAGATTAGATTTTTCAGGATTTACAGGGTTAACAAGTTTTTTTTATGTAGCATTTTTAAAATATTTTATTGAAACATTTTTTTTATTACAGTGTGTGTAAATTTGATGAAATGTGTGGTAGTTAGTTAGTAAGTAACCAGTAGGCTACTGTTATTGGCAGCGCGTTGTAGAAGCAGTTGTGAGCATCTGTTGTGTGACTGTAATGACTGTCAATTCAATTGAAATTCCAATTGCTATTAGCTTTGGCCAATTTAATTTACCTTCCTACAAGCCAGTTCTTCACTTATGACTATTGTCCATGACTATAAGCCCTGTCTTTACCTATAAAAGAGCATTCTCTCTGCCTGCATATCCTCATATTCTTGTCTGCCTTTTTTGCAATGGACAACAACTCTTATCTGCTGCCGTAATGCCTCTCCTATTTTAAGAAGAACAACATTTCTTTATGTAATGTTACAATTGTTCTCTGAAGAAAATAGGATTTGCTGAGGAAGGAAAAAACAGCCATTTCTCATTTCTTCATTTTTTTCAGGAATAGGAAGACCTCTATTTCCTGCATTAAAAGAATTATAATAATAAATTTGACTTTGTGCATTTATTGTGGGACCACTTATTTATTTAATTCTGGTACTTGGGCAGAAAGTTTAAATACATAGTTGTGTGTAGTTTCTATTTGGTTTATAAAATGTAGTCTTCTTTTTCCACTTTAAATGTAAAACAGCTGTAAGAGCAAATCTATACTGAACCGCATCTGCTACTGTGGTGTTTATCATTGGGAGTGGATGTGGCTCGGAGGCAAATTGATGCAATATCATTTAGAACCACTTGAGGGTGCAAAGTAATTTACTTAATTCACACACTCCATCTAAATATTTCATACTTCAATTGTTATTCGTGCATTATGTGTGCATTACTAAAGTGCTAACAGGACATATTTGAAGAGGAGGCAGCAGTTTATCTTTATTCACCAGCAGTCGATAAAAACTTTAATTTGAAGTGAGCTACTGGTTTTCTTGCTTTATGTGGATGCTGGGATAAAGAGGATATGATGAGAGGCTGGGAAATGCTGACCTGCTCCTCTCTGCTGTACCATTTGTGCTCACAGATCTCCATTATATTTACTCTGAAACATAGTGAGAGACATGGCAGCATCTATCATTACTCATTCAGTTTTTTAAGAAAATTATACTTTTGTTCAGCAATGATGCATTAATTTGATGCATATCTGTTTCAAATAAATGCTGTTCTTTTGAACTTTATACAAAATGATTTTTCAAAATTGCAAATAAAACAGAGTATTGGTGTGCATTTTAGAAGATAATACTATTTGCCTACTTCCATTTTCATGATTAATCCGATGTATTACTTACATTTCTTCGTAATTAATGGTGAAATTTACTACCGATTTCTAAGTGAAAATTGGGTAACACTTTATCTTAAGGTGTCCTTGTTACATATGTTACATGTACTTACTATTATAATACCAATAAATTATATATAATTACCTGCAAGTAAACCTAAACTAAACCCTAATCCTAACCCTAACCATATAGTAAGTACAGTACATGTAGTTTATTAATATTACTCAGTACTTAAATGTATAATTACACTATAACAAGGACACCTTAAAATAAAGTGTAACTGAAAATTGTTTCTACACCTATTTTTTTCCCCAGTGTATTAATCCTGAAGAAAAGAGAAAAAAAACATATAATGGTTTACACAAAAATATTAACCAGCACAACTGTTTTCAACATTTCAATTGTAATAATATTTCACAATGTTATGCTATGTATTATGTTACAGTATTATGAATATTTCACAATATTATGTTGTTATGTTATAAATAAATTCAGCCTTGGTGAGTTAAAAAAAATCGTACCTGGGGGTACCTGTATTAGGTATTTATGTTGGTGTTTTATTTTTCATTTTAGCTTATCTTTTTAACAGTAAAGTAAATAATCTTATACAGTACATTTAAATACAATTTGTTTTAATACATGCCAGTACAATTTTGATGAGTCTGACTTTGAGAGAAGTACAATCTGTTCAATCATACATCTTAAGACAGTATGACAGATTGATCATAATGTACCCCTCTACTCCACCTCATCTAATAAGAGACTATTTACAGTGTAGTTACGGCATCTATATCAGCAGGGACTAACTGTTTAAGAGAACTAGTCAAATCTACTCTGACAAATGTCTACTGACATACATAGATATAGTAAAGAGTGTTCAGTTTGATTTTGGCACAGGATGTTGGACCATCATGGACTGCAGCCATACAGTCAGACTCTTCCCAACAAATGCACAATAAGAAGCCCAAACATCTTGATGAAAAGTACGCCAGTGTAAAGCAGCCAACTCATTTCAATTAGACTCCAGCAATGGTTGTAGCTCACTCACTGCACTGGGGAGTGAGGGCTGTTTTCCATTCAGGAAGAGCAGCTGTCTCACTCCATCAGCAGCGTGTGTGCCCGTTCACAATACACACAATCTCTAAAGAGGCTTTAGTCACGTTTAATACCAACACGACTGTGTGTTACAGAGACTGAAAAATATGGAAATATTTGGAACATATGGAAATATGTGGTCTGGCCCCACATGCTGCAGCAAATGCCTTCCACTCCTTGGTAATGCCAGTTAAATCTACACTTTTGTGTTTCTGTTCAGTTACTGAGCATTATTTGAGAGATTTTGTCAGCATGTGTACCCTTACAAAAATATGCTATGGTTCTGCCATGGTACAGTGTAGGGTTATGTGGTACATGCACCATTCAGAATTAAACTGCCTTTTAAATGTCAATTCAGGTCCTGAATTTCAATTAGGGTAGAAAATAGAATGCAGAAATTCAAGGATGCAGAATGTTTTTTAATCTTTTTTTATTTTGTATGTATGAATTTTATTTTATTTATGTATTATATATATATATATATATATATATATATATATATATATATATATATATATATATATATATAAAATACATACATTTTTTAAATACAAATATATATATATATATATTTTTTTTTTTACATTTTTGTCCTTATTTTGATATAATTTTAGAGAAAAGAGTAGAGTGATTAGATTAGATTAGATTAGATTAGATTAGATTAGATTTATTCAACATATTAGGTGCTGAGATCAAACTGTATTAACAATTTCCAAATATTTTTTTAATATTTAGTTTAATTTATTAGTTAAAATTAGGCACAACAGTGCTGTGTGTATATTATATTATATTATATTTCAGTGTATCCAATTTCTGTATTAAATTTTATATCCAATTTCAGTGTATTCTGCATATCAGTCAATAGATATTTTGATTCATTATTCATTGATAACTAGTCAAACTTAGAGGCAATATTATATTATATTATATATTTAATATTTAATAATATTAAAATATATTTAATTTAATATAAATTATATTTAATAATATAAATATATTTAAAATTTTATATTTTCATTGCAAAAACACTTGAACGAGTTGTATTCAACCAAGTCTCAGCTTTTCTCACACAGAACAACCTCCTGGACAGGAACCAATCTGGCTTCAGAAGTGGACATTCGGCCAAGACTGCCTTGCTTTCAGTTGTTGAAGCCCTAAGACTGGCAAGAGCGGCCTCCAAATCTTCTATACTTATTTTGCTGGATCTGTCTGCTGATTTTGATACTGTGAACCACCAGATTCTCCTGTCAACCCTATTGGAAAATGGCATCTCAGGCTTTTGATACGGTGAACCACCAGATTCTCCTGTCACCCCTATTGGAAAATGGCATATCAGGAACCGCACACCAGTGGTTTGAGTCTTACCTCTCAGATAGGTCCTTCAAGGTATCTTGGAGAGGTGAGGTGTCCAAGTCACAGCATCTAGCTACTGGGGTGCCTCAGGGCTCAGTTCTTGGACCACTTCTCTTCTCTGTCTACATGGCATCACTAGGTTCTGTCATTCAGAAACATGGCTTTTCATGTCACTGCTATGCTGATGATACTCAACTCTACCTCTCACTCCATGCTGATGATCCAACGATAGCTGCTCGCATCTCAGCTTGTCTAACAGACATTTCTTGTTGGATGACGGACCATCACCTTCAACTCAACCTGGCTAAGACAGAACTGCT
>NW_015505276.1:1726851-1731649 GCF_001515645.1 Sinocyclocheilus grahami | reverse complement strand
CCTGCCCAACTCAATCCGAGCAGCTGAGTCCTTAACCATCTTCAAGAAACGACTAAAAACACATCTGTTCCATCTTTATTTGACCCTCTAACTCTAGCACTTTCTATTCTATTTTGATTCTACTTTATCTATATTTATCTTCTTTTTTTATTAAAAAACAACAAAAAACACTAGCTTTCTATTTTTTCTATTCTATCTACTTGTTTTTCTTTGTGTGTGTGTGTGTGTGTGTGTGTGTGTGTGTGTATAATATATATATATATATATATATATATACACACCCTGCTACGTGTACTGCGTTAGGCTAACCGAGACTTGTCATTTGCACTTATATATTGTTGCTCTTTTGTTAGTTTTGACTGCTTTTATTGTCCTCATTTGTAAGTCGCTTTGGATAAAAGTGTCTGCTAAATGACTAAATCTAAATGTAAATATTACTTGCTGTGATTAAACTGTATCAACAATTTCCAAAATTATTTCTTACTTAATCTACACATCAGTGAATAAATTATTTGATTAATTAATTAGCAAATATATGTTAAGATTAGGGACAATATTATTATATTAATTACATTATATAATATTATATTATAATCTTTAAATAAATATTTAGATTAATGAATTAGTTCAAATTAGGCACAACAGTGATGTGTGCATATTATATTGTCCATCCATTATATTATATTATATTATATTATATTATATTATATTATATTATATTATATTATATTATATTATATTATATTATATTATATTATTCAGGAGCTATAGTATTGCCAATTTTAGTCAGAAAAAAATTATATTCTATAAGTCTACATATTATTTATATAAATATTTAGATGAATGAATTAGTCAAAATGAATGATGCATTTATATTTTGTTTGCGATGCTTGTTTTGGACTATTGAAATTCCCCTGTTGTGGGAAGTATCTTGCTACAATTACTTTAAGGTTTACTATATAGGCACATACAGGCCTATAATACACTCTCACTAACAGGTCCATTTTTTATTTTTTTTTGCTGTCACATTTAAGCTTAGAATGTACTAATGTACATTCTTCATGCAGGCAGTTACAGGCTTATGCTATGGCTTAATGAGTTAGAAAGAGCAAGTAAGGCTAGATATTTTCTACACAACAACGAATAGCATAGCAATCTCGACCATGTTTTCCATTGCCTTCCTCCAGGTCAGTCTATACGGGTAAGCTTGTTTTCTGTCTGAACGACCATACAAACACAGACAGACTTTCCACAGGGTGGCATCCCTGTGATTTCCACAGAACACCAAATGCCATGCTAATTATCTGTGCCACTGTGACTTCCTGGACTAGAAGCACGTTCACAGTCTGCCACAGACAGCCCAGTGTGGGACAGACATGGACAAACCATCCACCCACTCACAGTCACTTAGAGCAGACGATCCTATTAAAAACAGACAGCCCAGGCACGCAGCATTACAGGCAGCATATTAACGGCCTGTGGCTGTGTGCTGCGACGCTTCCTCTGATGTGCCATTCTCCCACTGCTGCAGTGCATGTGCACATAAACAGCTCGCTTATTCTCATACATTAATCCTCAACTGTGTGTGCCAAACCAAATCTGATAACAACTTATCCCTCTGTCCCCGTCTGTCAAACATCCATGTTCCCTTCTAATTTTTGTTCTTGCTGAGCAAAACCTATTTATATTAGGCAGAGGCTTCAGCCACCTGAGCAGAATCGCCCCATGCATCAGAGCCGTGCTGGGTTTACATGTGCCATACTTCACAAAGAAATGCTATGGCTCTGTTCCTACATCTAGTGAGCTGCAGTGCTGCCTAAATGGACAACTGTCTTATAATGCAGCATCCTGACTGAAACGAATGCCATGAATTTTTTGTTATTGTTGTTGTTTATTTGTATCCGTATACTGGATATACAATACAGTTTGGAAGTTTGGTATCAGTAAGATTTGTTAATGTTTTACAGTTTACAGTACGGCTTAGAGTTTTCATTTCTGCCATAGCATCCAAGTAATTATGGGCTAGCATCCTGAACTTTGATATCAGTGCATCTGCAGTATCTACAGTATTTTTTAATCAGTACATGTGTGTGCTGTATGACTTAGAAATATATAGTTCAGTCAGGAAACTCTAGATGGCGCATTCTGACGGGTTGTTAATGTAACTGATGATATTCAGAGAGTTAAACGACTTGGCACACGCAGATTGGTTCATGCTGCATATGCAGCCAATGAGCTTACTGCCTTGCATTTATATGGCTGGCTAGCATACACTTGAGATGAAAAGACCAAGACCGCCAAGACCAAATACATTAACATTGTCATATCCATCACCATGCTAAATTCTTCAGAGAGTTGTCATGATTGAACTACATTTATAATGATTTATCTTGCTTTGTCCACCATCTTCACTGAGACTGCCATCTCCACAAAGGATACATGCAATACTGCTTGAGATTTTGACTTCAGCAAGAAATCTTGGGAGACAAGATCCTGCCAACCTTTTAAACAGCTTTGGATCAAGAAATGCTGCCTAAGGAAGAATCTGACAAGGTTTTGGATGGAGTCTATAAAAAACATTCACTAGTCTGACTAATTGTGCTATGATGCTTCAGTCTCACAGATTGTTTCATTTGTCTTCAGGTTATCATGCATTTGAAGAATGCACAGTTCAGAAGTAGATAAAACAAAAAAATGGGGAAGAAAATGGAAGCTTTAATCCTTGAAGTAAAAAGGAACACAAAGACATTTGTGTTTTGCACAGAAAAAAAGTGCTGAAGATTGACGTTTTCTTTGTGAGGCTGTGTTGGTACATGCGTACATGACTAGAAAGACAAATCAAACCTAACAGGCTGAATGACATGATGTACTTCTAGAAGAAAACAAGGTGACATCAAACAAAAATGATAATAGCTTGTTGTAAAAAAAGACTGTATGAACTAAGTGACATGCCAAGAAAAAATTAGGATGAGGTGCTGGAGAAGACATTAATTTCTCATCTTCCTTTAATTTGGAGGGCCATTTTGATGGATGAAATGACTAATGAAGACTGAGATCTCACCTTGAAGCTGATGTCCCCTTTCTTGCAGCACAGGCAGGCGAGCATGAGGAAGACAAACGTGAAGAGGCCGGAGAAGGAGACAGCAACCACCGCCAGAGAGGACGGCCATGACAGCTCACTCAACGGGGAGCCACCTGGGGTGCACAAACAGACATTTAGTATCAAACTCTACTCTCCAAACCTCGGATATCAGTGCATAAACAGTCAGTGACAAAGTTTTAAGGTCAAATGAGTCACTTATGTCACTTCAAGCGCATAAACAGATCCAAAGCAAAAAGATTTTAAAGGTTTTCCTAAACAATCCATAATTTTTTTCCATTTATTTATGGCTCAAATGTAGCTTTAAAGTCTGCATGAACTCAAAATTTTCCTATTTACTTTGTTAGTCATTCATTCATTCATTCTTAAATATAAAACTTTAAAACGCCCGATATAAAACATGACAACCATTACAAAGAAAATAACATATCATAATCTCTTTGTCTTTATGAATGAAGAGACTATCGTGAGCTATTAAAAGCTGCTAAGAGAATAACGCAGGTTATCTAAATGTTTCATAACAGCATCTGAAGAAGCATGCGGTTGCTGTCAGTAATTTGATTTGGTGGGCATCACATTTGAATAGATCACTTGTCTATGAAGGAACATGACGAAACCAGGGCTAATTTAAGATAAATCTGCTTTTCTTGTTGCGGTGAATCACTGAGATGCAGTCTGCATGATGATACAGTATAGGGTTAAAAATCCTAGATATGAGATGATGACTCGCTTGTTATTCAAAATGAAACGCAAATTGCACCGTTTTATCAGTTAATGAAGTGAGAGACAGTGATATGGATGTCAAAGCAAATTCAGGAAATGGGATGGTATGCAAAGGAGCTGTATATTAATGAACATTGATGATTAAAGTATCTTGAGAAAATATAATGCAATCTTAAAGGGATATTCCATATAAACGCAAGGTTATTTTTCACACTCCTGTGGCAATAAAAACCTTAGAAAAAAAAGATATTTTGCAGAATGACCATGCTGCTCATTTTCTCACACTGAATTTATTACAAATTACAAGAAAGCACCACAAAGGTACCATAAAAGTCAATACAACTTGTGCCCTGTCTCACAAGTCTTCTAAAGAAAAAAATATTTTACTTCAAAAAAGTAAAAGATGGCGGCGCGTTCACACGCTGCGGCTTCTCTCTCTCCCGACAGAAAGGTGTTTTCGTGTTTTTTGTCTTGTGAGTCGCAGTGTTTTTGTACGTATTCATCGCGTCTATTTGTTTCTAAGCGCGCATATAGTCGTGAGTTTCTGCTCGATGTCGGCAGAACCACATTTTTAGAGTTAAACTCTGCACACGCCGAAGAGCTGCGGGATCTCGGTCTGCTCCGGAGACCCACACCATCACCGACCCCCACTACTGCATCTCGCCCACAGCGGAGGCTCCACAAGCGGCGCGAGAGGAAGCAGAAGAGGGGTAAGTGCGGAGGTATCCGGGCTAGGCTAGTGGCTAACCCACACAAGCCGGCTATCCCCACCATCGTACTGTCTAACGTATGCTCTTGGACAATAAACTGGACTACATCCGACTACTACGCTCAACTCAGAGGACTGTAAGAGACTGTTGTGTTTTTGTGTTCACGGAAACATGGCTCAACAACAGCGTTCCGGACTGCGCTATTCATCTCGATCAGCTGACATGCTATCGAGCGGACAGAGCTCGCGTCGAGGGAGGTAAGACC
>NW_015505276.1:1719268-1724986 GCF_001515645.1 Sinocyclocheilus grahami | reverse complement strand
CTCTACTTCCTCCGCAAACTGAGAAGAGCCAGAGCCCCGGCCCCCATCATGTGCACCTTCTACAGAGGCACCATCGAGAGCATCCTGACCAGCTGCATCACTGTGTGGTATGGCGCCTGCAACGCGTCCTGCTGCAAGACACTTCAACGCATAGTGAGAGCAGCTGAGAAGATCATTGGTGCTTCTCTCCCCTCCCTTCAGGACATTTACAACACCCGTCTCACCCGCAAAGCCCTCTGCATTGCAGGTGATCCCACCCACCCGACACACAGCTTCTTCAGTCTGCTGCCATCAAGGAGGAGACTGCAGAGTCTCCAGGCCAGGACCAGCAGACTGAAGGACAGCTTCATCCATCAGGCTGTCAGGAAGCTGAACTCCCTCCCGACCTTGCCCCCCCTCCCCTCTTTTGCCCCACGCACCACTGAACTCTGACCCTCTGATGGACTCTCCCACTCCCCCCTCCCAAATACACACACACACTGTCACTTTAATCAGTCTGAATAAGCTCTTTTGCACTACAAATCATTTTTTTGCACTACAATCATTATATCTCCACTGTTGTTTACTTTACTGGTTTTGCACTCTATCTGCCATATGCCTTGTGCTTTATATATATATATTTTTTACATTTTACCTTATTTGTATATTTGTATAGTTGTATTTTGTATTTAATCTGTATCTATCTGTATTTATGTTCTACTGTAGTGTTATATGTATGCACCAAGGGTCTGAGAGTAACGTGTGTATGTGCTGTACATGTGGAAGAATTGACAATAAAGCAGACTTGACTTGACTTGACTTGACTAAAGACATACAGTAGAGAGCTGCAGTGATGGCGCATTTTTGTAGGCCAATCCAGAAGTTTTCATCACAGATTCCCTTAACAACAGGTTTTTCCATTGGCTTTTAGATTAATGTAGAAAATAAGCTCTGTGACCAACAAACATTTATGATTCTTACATGTTTATCAAAATAATCTTTATGCATAAAAACAACTTATTAATTTTAAATACTAAACACAATTGTCCAAAGTAAAAATCTAAAGTTAGGTTATAAACGAGCTACACCACGGTTGCAAGACTTCAGTGTCACCAACGTGAAGCTTTCGATCTTTATTTAAACTCTACAAATTGGTACGTTTGAGTTATAGTAGTTTGACAAGAGCGTGAAATTATAGCATGAATTATGTAGAGAAACATGAAAATATTTGAACTTGTGTTAATCAAAGCTAAACCAGTTCAAGGTTTTAAGACTCATTCATAAAGCACTCTAGTTTTATATGAGAAAAAGACCTGAAAAAAACAGGAAATTTAAATTGAAAAAGATAATTCATGAACATAATAATCCAGAGGCATAGGAACAACCTGAGAACACAAACCTATTAGCTTGGTTCATGAATAAGAATTACACTGACATATACCCACTAGTCCTACCTGATAGAGCAGAGATTGGTAAAATGGCGCCAGATAATGATTATCTCCCAAAAAGTAGGGGGTGAAATTTGAAATGTCCCCTCGCTGTAAAATTGAGGCTGTTTAAACATGCCTCCCAGCTGCCCAGTTTGATTGCTTGTATGCAAATGAAGGAGAAGCTATGGGACTCGGGCCAAAAGCATTTAGGCCTTTCACACTCTGTCATTACAAGGACACCACAGGGGCAGGTGTCACATTTTGGACCAGTGAGATTTAATCTGACTTTCGCTGTAATCCTGCTGTCAGCAGGGGACACACAAAGACACATGCATGTGCTCTCTCTCTCAGTTGAAAAAGGACATGAACATCCTGATCTGCAAAACTCTGCACCACAATGGGCATGTGTCCTGAAATGGAGGAAGTGGCTTGTTTTGCTGATATGCTGACACATGCCGCTGTGGACACCGTGTTCCACACATGACGTCTGTCAGGGGTCATGTGGGTTGTAAGGCCAGTGCATCAAAATGAAAATAGACATGGGATAAAAGGTATAAACACAAATACAAGAAAACAGAAACAGCTCTGTTTCGAAACCTAGTAATGTGCCCTGCTGTATACTACCTACAAAGGCAGCTGTCTTTTAAGGGAGCATCCTAACTTAAATAGATTGTCATCCAATACCATTTTAAAGTTTGGTATTATTAGAGCTTTTGATGTTTTTATGCTCAGACTGTTATGATCACCAAAGCTGCAAAATACAGTAATATTGTGAAACATATTACAGTTTAAAATAACCATTTTCTATTTGAATATATTTTCAAATGTAATTTATTTCTGTGATGCAAAGCTGAATTACTCCAGTCTTCAGTGTCACATGATCCTTCAGAAATCATTTCAATATGCTGATTTGCTGCTCAAGAAACATTCATTATTATCAATGTTGAAAACACTAATATTTTTGTGGAAACCATCATACATTTTTTTCTGAATTCTTTGATGAATACAAAGTTCAAAAGTGCAGCATTTTTTGAAACAGAATCTTTTGTAACATTATAAATGCCTTTACTGTCACAATTGAATGGGACCTTGCTGAATAAAAGTATTGGTTGCTTTCAAAAAAATGACAATCTTTCCAACCCCAAACTTTTGAACGGCAATGCAGTTCTGAATCAAAAAGAATAGCATTCCTCACACGAACTGCACAGTTGACTCGACTCACGATTGATTTCAGTAGTTTGGTGCTAGCATGTTGCTAAGCTAATGGTGCAGTAAGCACAAAAATAAACAAAGCTTGGGTCAATAGTGAATTTTAATTACTTTGAACTATTTTTATCAATACTTTTAACCATTAAATTAATTATACTCAGTTTATCTGCTATCTTGAATTTTTTTAATTTCACTGGACCACAATGCACTATGGATTGACTTCACAAATGATACATGCATTGCTGTTTTAGAATTTGCCAAAATGAGGTAAAAAATGCATAGCAATTCTGCATTCAAAACAGTCTTTACATCGGGAGAACAGCTATTACGCCTTAATAAAGCTGTCTATGTAGGCATCTCAGTGGGTTTTGGAACAGAGGCAATGTGACCCAGGAGCAGCGGAGCATGTGTGTATACACAACACCACATGCAGAGACACGGTCAGCAACGTGTTGGGTGTACGAAAGCATTTCTCCCACCCACTCCTGCATCTCCATGGTAACAGGCTGGCTGACCCGTCATGTTGTATTGCACTTTGCTTTTTGTCAAATCTCTCCTCAGCCCCCACCTTTCATAATGATGATACATTTCTGCTGATGCATTAACAGCTGCTCTTTCTATTTTCCTCTCTCTCTCTTTCATCAGGTTTCCCTCTCGCACCCAACATTCTCACAGTGTTCTAAACACACACAGTTTGGCTCACCTGGGCTCTGTGATACAACATTTCCCTGTCGTTTTGAAATAAGAGAAGGATGTCGCATGTAGACACAGGTGTTCAGAATCGCATACTATCAGACTACTTCTGCAAAATGCGGTATGCATGGTATCTGCATGTTCGCAGCAACACCAAAGTCATTTGTCTTAATTAATGTTAATTTAAACAATAAATATTGATCGGTATATTAATAAACATAAATTTGCATTGCAGAAAATAAACTCTACGTTTAGTTCATCAAGGCACAAATGAACACAACTTTTATGAATTTTGAAGCCTAATTACAATTGCGAAAAGTACATAGCTAACATTAATGCAATTAATGTCATATTATTTTGGAGTTATTGCATTCATTCCTTGAGGTTTGAATGGTAAATGGGGTGTTTTGGAAACATGTCCGATCATGCATACTATATACAGTAATAACCAAAAGGCAGTATGTTAAAGGCATAGTTCACCCAAAAATGAAAATTCTGTCATCATTTACTCGTTCTAATCCCATAAGACTTTTGTAAATCTTTGAAACACAAATTAAGACATTTTTAATGAAACCCAAGAGATTTCTCTACCCTGTTGATGCTCTAAAAAGTTTACTTTTATTCATATATAAACATTGATCAACGTACATCAAACATGATAAAGGGAAGCTCAACCATGTTTTGGTAAGGCATGAGAATAAACCTCATTGGTTTTAAGCATCAAGCAAATATGTCCTGTAATTTACCATATTTGACAAGTTCTTTGTATGTTAATTCATCAATTAAATCGGTTCATAACGTGTGTTTATAAAGTGATAATTTCCGCCAAGAAAACTTGGTTTAAAAGACTCTTAATATTGGGTAATATCTTTGATTTGTCTGCACTATTGTCCTCTGCAGTCAACTATAATGTTTCATGACTGATGAACTTTGCAGCATTGACATTGTGACTGAACTAAACTGAATCAACACTGAACCAAATTGATCTGAATAATGATACTATTGTCTTATAACACTACCACCATTATTTTCCTGTTTACTGCTGTGAATCTGCTTTGAAACAGCCAGTGTTATATAAAGCACTATGGAAATACATGTGACGTCTTGACTTGAATTTGACTAAATCACTCATATGAGTGACACTTCATATGAATGACATTTAGGATGTCTTTATTAACTTTTTGAATCGTTGAAAATTTGGTGGAATGGACTTTTAGTCACCCACATTTAATTCATAATATCCTTATTGTGTTTCGAAGATAAACCAAACTCTTATGGGTTTGGAACAACATGAGGGTGATGAGCAAATGTATTCACATTAACGCTAGTAGAACACAAATTACTTTCACCTTTAAAGAAGAGCAGACAACAGCTGATAAATTTGGAGTTGTGGAGTGTATAGAGAAAAATAATGAGTTGATAGTTGCGGGTGAGTGAATAGATGGAAGGAAGGAGTTGGCAGCAGTCACTGGGGAGATGAGACATCCTGTTCACTGCATCGTAAAGCAGTGTGACTCACTCCTCTCACATAGGATTTCATTAGACACGGTTCCCTCCAAACCTAATTCTCTTACTAGTTTATCCTTTTTTGTGGGTCTTGCCACTGAACCCAAAAAACACTTTTCTAGTTTTGCTGCTGTTTTCATTCAGGTTTCCAAAAAAACGACTTCACAAAAAGTAAGGGGAAATGGACTGGAAATAGTATATATTAAACCGGCGTTTTTACACATATTTCATTGTACAGTAACTGTGGAACCTGGCAGTGTTTCCCTTCCACTAATATTTGATGATCATACCAATTCTAAGACATCTCGCTCCCACCTAAAAAACACAGGAACGTCACCATAAATGATTGACACGTACCCAAGACTTGCACTAATAACCAGGGTTGGTCTTGCAGCTTTGAACTATAAACTTGGATGTCAACAGGTTCAGGTTCAGCCACCTGGTGTTAGTTAGCTTTAGACCAACATAATATTAGCAACCAAAGACTCATAATATATAGACGTATGTCTGTCAGCTGCCATCTATAAAGGAGGTTTTTGTACATTAAGTTCTCTAGAGAGTAACGGACCAAGACATATTCTTCACAAGTACTTGTAAATGATTCTGCCTACGCAAGCTTGAAATGTCTGTTTTCTGTCACTCCAGCGACTGTCATGGTTTGAAGAAAAAAATATGAAGCAAAAGGACTGCAATATTGCATCCTGTGTGAACGACCCCTATAGCCGACACAAACAACAAACTGGAATTCATTCATTTCCAATAGAGTAGTACGAAAGCTATGTGGAGGTCCAACAATATTCATATGCAGTATTTCCAGACCAGTTTTGAGCTTCAGGTGCATTGAATTATGTGAGCCTTTTTTTTTTTCCGGCTAGGCTGTATGAGACCAACAGAGTGGATG
>NW_015505276.1:1696366-1719163 GCF_001515645.1 Sinocyclocheilus grahami | reverse complement strand
TGACCCAACATTGGGTCGAAACAACCCAGCATTTTTTAGAGTGTACTTGCAATTTCCTTCTAACTATACGTGTAATTTACTAGTAACGTCTTAGTAAAAATAGTTTTTCAGGTTGTCAATCTGAATTTTTGGGAGTAAATACAACTGCAAAATGCAGCTCTCACTCCTGTAAACAAACAAAGCATTAAGAGTGAGAAGTGTATTTAACTGTAGTGAGTACGTGACTCACAGCACTTGATTTTATGAGCATCCAGATCCTCTTTATTGCAAAGCTGTCCAAAGATGGACACTTGAGATGGATACTCAAGGTTGCAGTTTCAGCACTCTCTGCTATTGAAAAGGGGCAACGGAAGAAACGAGAGAAATAACAGATAGATATCAAGAGGAAAAAGCTCTAAATCTTCAGCTGTCCTAACAAACCCATGTCACTGCCTCGATAGTGAGCTCATGACTTCACAAGAGAGGTTCATGACTAGATACATTGCGGCGACAAAGCCTTTGTGGTGTTCGTGGTACCACTGCTGTATTCTGATGAAAGACAATGCAAGAGGTGCTGCTAATAACACACAGTGACTGCAGAGAACCTCAGGTGCAGAGCCGCTCAGCTTAACCTGCGTGTGAACATCCTCTAACCGCACAGGACACTCACAGTGGTGCAATGTGGCTGCTTTACGTTTAATCATCACTGATGGGGGCTTACTTAAAAAGCTTTTATATTACTAATATCAGTAGCTTAATATCTTAATATGATGATAATAACATAACAATCTAATTTTTTTAAATTAGTTTTGGATTACCCCAAGGTCACAGATGTATGAGCCTATTTTCACCTATATAAAAGGTAACTGTAATTATTTTATTATGGCTATGTATATTACTGTTTAAAGCTTTGGGGTTGGTAAGAATCTCTTATGCTTACCAAGGCTTGTGAGATATTATTACAATTTAAAATAACATTATATATTTTAAAAAGTCATTTATTTCTGTGATGCTAATCTGAATTGTCAGCATCATTACTCCAGTCTTCAGTGTCACATGATCCTTCAGAAATCATTTTGATATGCTGATTTGATGCTCAAGAACATTTCTTTTTATGATCAATGTTTTGACTAATCCCCAATTTATTTATTTGTTTGTTTGTTTGTTCATGGGCAGAAGTGCAATTGTAACATTATTTTATTGTGGCTATATGTATACATGATTACAAGTTTATATCTACCAATTAATTACAACCTTATACTGTATTTTCTAAATGTCATTATAAATCTCACAATATGACTTTTATTCTCACATTTACCATTTTATTTTTTTACTTTAAGTGGGAAACAGGCTTGTATACTTATGTAATTCAAGAAAAGGGGAAAGCAACATTTACATTGACTTTTGCCTACATTTCCTATATGTAAACACCAAAACAATGTCACTATTACTTTGCCATATTTTATCTTAGAAAAAAAGTTGAATTTTTAGGGTAGGAAGCAAAGCGAGGCAAAGTCAAGTGAGATGGAAAAAGAGGAAATAAGCAAGTCAAGCTGATTTACTGAAACTGGGATTGAAGAGGCAAGTGAATTTAACTTACAGAGTACAAAACCGCACATCAAAAATTGGAAGAAAGAGTAGACCGTCATCCATTTTCCATAACATTATCAAACAAGAGGTTAGCTAGATGAAGCAGAGAGAATATAATGGGTAAACGTGAATAAATAAGAAAGCTGATGGAGCAGTGCCCTCTAGGTCATGACTGCAAAGCGCTGTTGTTATATTCAACAAGGCATACAAAAGCATTGAGATTTGTCTTTTTATGACACATACTGTTTTATTTTACAATACAATGCCCCACCAGGACTTTCATTTTAAGTACTGCTTTTTTAAATACGCTGTTGTTGGCACTCTTCAAGCAACTCTTTTGTATTTCTTTGATACACTCTGACTCTCTGCAGATGAATGTTTAAAAATAAACTACCAAAAAACAGCCTTGAATTCAGTAGTAGGTGTTGTCCAAAAGACATATGATTCCCCAGAGACATGGACATTAATTCTAAAACTCATCAGGCAGGAGGCCTTCAAGAAGAGAGCTGGGCTTTATGAAGCCGTGGCACAACATTATTGTGGCATCAATAAGTTATCGCCTCGTCCTCTGCTAGGAGTGGACACTGTCTGCGAAAGAGCATATTTTAACATTGATGCCTGATAGGAAGAAAGCACAGAAGGGAGGGAGGGCCACCTGTGTCCCTATTTTTAGCCTCCATCTCTCTCTTGCCGTTTTTCTCATGTACACGCACTCTTCCTCCTCCTGTCTCAGCACAGCATAAGTTTCCAGCTGAGCTGTTCTTTTCCTCATGTTTGTACACTTTAAAGGCACGCATACAAAGTCACACAATGCCTTTCACTTCTGTGACCAGGTGCTGAAAGCTTTGCAGAGTTGGTGTTGTGCCAATCTTGACACTACTGCAATAAAAAGTCTAGTAAGAGAGGGTTGCATTCTTCCAGAACAGCATTATTTCAGTGTTATTTGATAAACTATTATACTGACTGTTTTGAAAGAGTTCTTTTCTGTTTTCAAGTTATTATATGTTACTCATTATTTTTAGTCATTTTAGTTCTTCTACTTTTTTTATTTAGTTGCCAAGTCAACATTTTGAGATTTTTTTAGATTCTAAGGTTTTATTTAATAATTAACTTTATTTCAATTACCAAAAACTATTTTCATAGTTTTAGTTTTTTAACCTCAACAACCAAACCAGTTCAGGCAGGGAACATTATTCCTCAGACAATGTTGCTTGGGGTCATCTGGACGGGCAGCACATTGTTCCCCTCTCTCGCACTAAAAAACAAGACCCAGCTCCATTTGCTTCAGTGCATAAGCCTGTATCAGTGGGAATCAGAGAATAAACGATGAGCACTGAAACGCTAGTGGAGGTACTCGTTCAGCTCCACGACAGTATTGACCTTTACACACTGATATAGAGCAGAGTGCACCAGACTCTAGCTGAGACAATGGGAAAACAGGACAAGTGACATTTAGGGAAGAATATTGGGCCTAGTATGGGGTGGGATGGGGGGAGTGATTCACATTTGTCCCAGTTTGGCGTTCTTGGAGTTTAGGGAACATCGAGAGGGAAAAGTCTGGCTCTGTTATAAAACATGGTGAACTGCCTACCGAAAAGAATGGCTTTTAAACTATTTTCACATAGACATTGCTAGCAAATTTCACAAATAATTACAAAAAAAATTATATTAAATATTACATTTTAATATAACATTTTAAAAAATTTAGTGTATGTGGGCATCATAGGATGGAAAAACATACACTGAAAGAAATTCTCCTGTTTGTCATTTAAAGTTAATCTTTGAAAAACACTAATAATTTAATAACACTTGTAAATGTAATCTAGCAGATCTCAAATTAACGAACTTTTCATTTTAATATTGTTCATTTATCAATCTTCAGCCTTAAAGAGGCAATACATGAAAATACAAGAATTTTCATGCATTAATCACTTTTTTATTGCCAATGTGTAAACCGTTTGTAACAAAAAAAATTAACTCTGTGAAAGCCTGTATAGACTGATATTTATGTAAAGGGCTCGGGACATTTTGGCCGGGAAAGTCAAAAGTATGTGACATTTACGCACACTCCCAAAAGCCTCTCTTATTTTTAAGCCTCTACTTATGTTTAGGTTAATGCCAAAAGTACTATTTGTACTAAAGAAAAGGGATTAATTCAATCTATAATTAATCTACTATATATAGTCCACAGTCTCAAATAAACTTCAGAATCAAACTATCATAACAGTGTAATTTTAATCACTTCATCTGTCGACATGATCCTGGTGAACTGCAGAACTGGTGCAAACATATCCACATTGCTTTGTTGCTCCATCAGATGTTTTCTTAACTGCTGCTTTCTCACCGCTGTCATTTTTGTTGTGTGTTTATTTTGAGAGGAAACTGCATAGCACATATTTATATATTCATTGTTTATGTGTGCTGTAATTACCAAAAAACTATTTTCATAGTTTTAGTTTTTTAACCTCAACAACCAAACCAGTTCAGGCAGGGAACATTATTCCTCAGACAATGTTGCTTGGGGTCATCTGGACGGGCAGCACATTGTTCCC
The DNA here is from genome assembly GCF_001515645.1 of Sinocyclocheilus grahami. Classification (NCBI taxonomy): domain Eukaryota; kingdom Metazoa; phylum Chordata; class Actinopteri; order Cypriniformes; family Cyprinidae; genus Sinocyclocheilus; species Sinocyclocheilus grahami. The sequence continues at coordinate 1,715,042 of NW_015505276.1, read as the reverse complement.
CTCTCTCGCACTAAAAAACAAGACCCAGCTCCATTTGCTTCAGTGCATAAGCCTGTATCAGTGGGAATCAGAGAATAAACGATGAGCACTGAAACGCTAGTGGAGGTACTCGTTCAGCTCCACGACAGTATTGACCTTTACACACTGATATAGAGCAGAGTGCACCAGACTCTAGCTGAGACAACGGGAAAACAGGACAAGTGACATTTAGGGAAGAATATTGGGCCTAGTATGGGGTGGGATGGGGGGAGTGATTCACATTTGTCCCAGTTTGGCGTTCTTGGAGTTTAGGGAACATCGAGAGGGAAAAGTCTGGCTCTGTTATAAAACATGGTGAACTGCCTACCGAAAAGAATGGCTTTTAAACTATTTTCACATAGACATTGCTAGCAAATTTCACAAATAATTACAAAAAAAATTATATTAAATATTACATTTTAATATAACATTTTAAAAAATTTAGTGTATGTGGGCATCATAGGATGGAAAAACATACACTGAAAGAAATTCTCCTGTTTGTCATTTAAAGTTAATCTTTGAAAAACACTAATAATTTAATAACACTTGTAAATGTAATCTAGCAGATCTCAAATTAACGAACTTTTCATTTTAATATTGTTCATTTATCAATCTTCAGCCTTAAAGAGGCAATACATGAAAATACAAGAATTTTCATGCATTAATCACTTTTTTATTGCCAATGTGTAAACCGTTTGTAACAAAAAAAATTAACTCTGTGAAAGCCTGTATAGACTGATATTTATGTAAAGGGCTCGGGACATTTTGGCCGGGAAAGTCAAAAGTATGTGACATTTACGCACACTCCCAAAAGCCTCTCTTATTTTTAAGCCTCTACTTATGTTTAGGTTAATGCCAAAAGTACTATTTGTACTAAAGAAAAGGGATTAATTCAATCTATAATTAATCTACTGTATATAGTCCACAGTCTCAAATAAACTTCAGAATCAAACTATCATAACAGTGTAATTTTAATCACTTCATCTGTCGACATGATGCTGGTGAACTGCAGAACTGGTGCAAACATATCCACATTGCTTTGTTGCTCCATCAGATGTTTTCTTAACTGCTGCTTTCTCACCGCTGTCATTTTTGTTGTGTGTTTATTTTGAGAGGAAACTGCATAGCACATATTTATATATTCATTGTTTATGTGTGCTGTACTTAGGCCTGGGCGATAAAACGGTATCGATATTTATCGACGGTACACCTTCTTCGATAATGATATAAAAAATGTTCGATGTAGTGCACGATATAGGCATGTGCTCTGAGTGACGCAGACAGCACGCACGAACACCTGCTGAATTGAGTGCAATGCCTGCCTGTGATGAGGAGATTGTGAATAAAAAAAATTATATTAGTCGAATTTAAAATAAACATTTGCATTCGAATGCAAAAATAGTACAATCAAATGTTAGGAGTGCGTCAGGAAGTGTCATCAGTGGAGCACCAGATGCGGTGATGATTATGTAAGTGACGTTGTTGCATTTTAAGGTTTTGTTAGTCTAGCCTACGAGACGTGCAGATGCTGCATTATGCATTCAAAATATTAGAGAAATATAGAAGCTCGAGGCGGAGAAGATCTCGATTAGGTTAAAACCGAAACCAAGCCAATCACACAGAATGCATATTCAGCACATTTTTTAGACAGACAAATATGACTGCTGCACTCACGTCTCACACAAGAGATGTAGCCATGCAAAGTTAAAACAGTTTAAACTTTTAGAAAACACATCGCGAATTTGTGGAGGTTTATTCCTTATCACTGCGTCTCATATGTTTTTAAATACAATCTGAGTGAATGGCGCCCTCCTGTGGCCTCGGGAGACAATTAAGCCAAAAGTTTCCTTAAAGGGGTCATATGATGTTGCTAAAAAGAACATTATTTTGTGTATTTGGTGTAATGAAATGTGTTTATGCGGTTTAAAGTAAAAAAAACACATTCTTTTCCACATACTGTACATTATTGTTTCTCCTCTATGCCCCGCCTTTTTGAAACGCGTCAATTTTTACAAAGCTCATCGGTCTGAAAAAGCGAGGTATGCTGTGATTGGCCAGGTTCGAACGAGCCGTTTTAGGTAGGTATGGCTGACTCTTAACTTTTATAAAGAATATCTCTTTGGATTTGAGACTTTAGTCTTTGCAACTTTACAGATCTTCTTTATGCACCAAGAGCTTGTAACACTCCAAAGAGAAAGGAAAAAATGAAATCGCATCATATGACCCCTTTAAGACCTATTTAATCGGCATATAAAACGTTAGAAATTTGATATTTGTTTAATTTTTATTGTGTGTTTGACTGTTAAAACAAAAAATATTAGTTGTTTGTCTCAATAAATTAGGTTAATTTAAAAATACAGTGGTTAAATAAATAAAAAAATTCTATTGCTCTTTGTTTTAGGAAAAGGTTATAAAAAATGTCAAAAATTATCGATACCGAATAAGATATGAAACATTATATCGTTGATACATTTTTTAGCTATATCGCCCAGCCCTAGCTGTACTTTCATATATTTCTCACGTAGTTAGCTTAGCAACATGTTATTTGCAAGCACTAATGGAAACAATTGTGAGAGGAGTAGAGCCCGACCGATATATCGTTTTGCCGATATTATCGGCCGATATGAGCCTGTCGCCGATATATCGGTATCGGCGAATATGTCGCCGATATGAAATTTTTTTTTTACAGAACATATAATGCAGATAAAATGCTTGAAATGGTGTAATTACTTAGTTTGTCTAGCAGAGCACGCTCCATTGTTTGCTACTAGCGACCTGGATGAAACGCTTTAAAGCTTAAGTCTATGGGAAACCACTGAAACTTTAAACGGCCATATCACCGTAACGGCGTAAGTGCCCTACGAAGTGGACTTCACATGAAATTTCGCCATGATTCCAGTTCCAAGGGAACGTACACGTTACATTCAAAGGGCATTAAAGTGCGCGAGACATGAATTTATATTGTATTTATTTACAGAGGTAGGGGAGAGCGGGGCACAAAGTAACACTTTTTGACTTTCTCAGTTTGTGTAAATCCACATGGGGTTCAGAATATATATTTTTTTATCCACAGTAATTTTACACTTGTCTAGTACAAATATGTCGCTTTGTTTCATAATTACAGTGTATACGTTTTTCTTTATTTACCCTCAAAAAATGGAAGTGAAATGTGACAACATGCCCCGTAGGTGGGGTACATTGTAACATCTGAGGGGCACGTTGTAACTTGACCATATGACAGCTTAAAATCTTATCTGATCGAATGAAAAAAATACACAAGACAAACTAAAATATTTTGTTAATTAAAAAAAAAAATATATATATATATATATATTTTTTTTTTTATTATTATTATTTTTTTTTTCAAAATAAAATAATGACGTTTTTTAAGAATTACAAATAATCCGATTTTGGAGTTTGACAATGAACACATTGCAACCATGCTTGGGACGGCCCACATAAACGAGCAAAAATGCTTTACATGTCTTGAAATAATAATTTCTAAACATTAAACATTGACTGTCAGTCTTTATTCACCTGTTTCTCGTTGTTTCTCATTAAAATTAATTAAATAGTGTAAATTACATCGCTTATGTCATAGAATAGCACATTGTAACGAAGTGTTACAACGTGCCCCATCTACGCAACTGGAATTTAAAACTGGTTAGTGTCTTCTGCTAGTAATCAAAGCATTAAAAAAATATCTGAACTGATAAATAACAGATTGGAGATTAAAATAATAGCAGATTTGTCTCATTTTAAATGAATAATAAAAACTGAGATAAAAAAATTTACTTAAGCCAGAATTTTAATTTTTACTATGGTAAAATAAATATTCAAACCACGTGTGTTACAACTACCCCCAAACCTTTTGACTGGTACTGTACTATAATATACGCAAAAAATATCGGTCGATAAATCGGTATCTGCCTTTTTTAAACCCCCTAAATATCGGTATTGGTATCGCCCCCAAAAAACCCTTATCGGTCGGGCTCTAGAGAGGAGTTTCCTATGCAGTGCTATTTGTATGACACAGATTCGGTAATGCATTCAGTTATTAATAATATTTTACGCTCCGCTCCGTTTAACAAATGTGACACAGCAGAACATGTGAAGAAGTGTAGAGATTCCAAGAGAGCCTTATCATGGCCTATGCAGAAATACGCACAAACACACACGAGTAAACAAAAAATATCCTTTCATTAAACAGTCAATGCTGAATCAGTGGAAAAGTGCTGTGGTCTGTTCACTGCCCTAGAGAAGAATTGATGCTGCCAGCTGCCTTCTGTCAACCACTGAGTGAGTGAGATGACAAAACCACAGAGAGAGTGAGAGAGCGATATATTGCCAAATTGCTATTGGCTGTTGAAGCTGCTGAAAGAATGAAGACATTGAACCATGTGGTGATTCGGAGAAGGAATGTTTCTTGGTGAAGGTTGAATGAGGGTGCTGGTAAACAGCAAGTGGCTCTTTTCATTGCATGTAAAGCGCAGAACCACTAGTTCAGCACAGATGGCAACCCATAGTTCTCGTAACCACAGTAATCAGTGGGGCTTGTCAGGTGATGGGAGCAAGCAATCTCAAATGCCTCTTCTCAGAAGTTTTACTTCTGGAGCTGTTTACATCTACTGGTTGTGAATGAATTCTTGTAAATAAGGCGAACAGTCACTGAAAGATTGGAATGAGTACTATGGAAGTCAATGGCTACCAACAACTCTATGGTTACCAACTTTCTTCAAAATATCTTTAAAGTACATTAGCATGATCCTATAAGTTAACAGTGCAATACAAATGTCCCTTTCAAGGAAAATCAGTTCACCCTTCGGTCATATTTGCAATGCCTCTGGGGCAGCTATTTCAGACATGCAAGACCAGCTCCTTTCTACTTGAATGAGGAAATATTAAAATCTCAAAAACTGATTGCCAAACTCATATTTAAATAACATATTTCATATATCTCATAAATTTTGTTTCTTAAGCATTAAAAAAGCATGATTTTTTAGCTTTTTTAGCCGATTGGCTTAGTAGAAGGCGGGACTTATTACAGTGTATATTGCGCATTGCACTTTCTTCTATTCAAATTAATACCAATTAACTGTTTGTATATACAGCCTTTGAGCATAAACTGCAACAAAAAAAATAATAATAAATATTGGATGAAATAGTATATTTTTTAATTAATTAGATTTAGTAATTTTATCAATAAGTTTTGGTATTGCATTAGCCTAATTGTAAATATATAATTTTTCTATTTTTGGATGGATTTCCTTCACTGAGTTCACTGAATTGCATTACCTCCTCCATGAATGATACATGCTGCTTTATAATTTGGTAAAAGTTATCTTGAAAGGCAATGTAATTATTTTGCTTACCGTTTGAAACTGACTTTGTGTCGGGAACGCATCTATGATGCCTTAAAATGCTGTTTATGTTCCAACTCACTAGGTTTTGGAATAGATCCTTTGACCAGAACACCAGCTTTGTTGGGTTGTCTCCATCCCTAGATAATTCATAATTAATTACTCAAAGTCATTTATTTTTAGTGCAGGGTATCTTTGCATTGCTGTTCGTTTCATGCCCCCACAGAAACACTTATGAGATCACTAATTTGTTTCTCTAAGTGTGTGTGTGTGTGTGTGTCAAGACACATCCAGGAAGGAGGCAGGCAATGTGTTTTTCTGTGACAATTCCCTCTCAGGAACAACATGTGTGACACAGATAAGAAAACAACATCCTAAGACAAAACACACACACATAATTTGAAACAAAATTAAAACTGAAACTCACATTTATACCTCAACACAAACAAATGCACACACACGCCAATAAATAAACTAAAAAAAGATGAAATACACACATAATTTTCCTCTAAAAGCCTGAAGATCATACCAACATCATACAAGGAAACCCTCACCACAGATATGACTATCTAGCATTGAATAAGAACATAATGATCTCTTTCATCCAGCTGCCTGTTCACCAGCTTTCCTGTGTAGTTCCTTATTTTGACGAATGACGGTTCTTCTCTCATGCACTACAACATTCACATATGCTCAGTGCACACTACAAGACTAAAGCTTGAATTGACTGAAAGGCAGATTCTGTTTCTTCCAAAGTACTTGAACAAATTTACCTTGACTAACCTCGACTGTTATTAAATTTTACACCTACACTGTACCTGATCATACAGTAGATGTTTCCTCTTGTTCTGAATGCTCTTCATAAATCTCCCCACATCCTCTCAAAAACATCAACACACTGCAGTCTTCTTCCAGGCCGCCTCACATGGCATGCAGCATTCGCGGCATTCACCCAGACGAGGTCAGGATGAGGTGGTGCAATAAATACTGCATGAACTCATCTGTCAGTAAGAGGCAGTCGAGTGAATTGGACTATAAGTGTGTGTTTGGGAAGGGAGACACAGCAGTATGTACAAAATCCCATCTTCTTATTAAAACAGACAAGGTTAAAAAGTATATCCAAATGTAATGCACTAGGAATATTGCTCTCTTCTTTTATAATAGAAAATACTTAGTGGACTAAGACAAATCTTAACAGAAATGCAATCTGAGAATGGTGTCTGTGCCGGATTAAAGTATTGTGGTGCCCCTGACGCTTCGCTCCAAGTGTTGTTGTTTGACTAGCGCCTCAGAGGCTTGTGTTACTTAGCTTAAAGTTTGATTTATGAAATCTGTTCAGCACTGTCAGGAAACAATATCGGCATAAGCCAGAAGGACAGTCAAGGCAGCATCCTTTCTTCCTGAACTACTGCTTAAGAGTGCTAGCTATGTTTTTATAATAAACAGATAATATCACATTTCTACTGCACATGAACTCAATAAAAGTTCAGAAAACAGATTTGTGGCCTGATATCATAGAACAACTTCAAAAGATGGTGTTGGAGAACTCTTTTAAGCTCTGTGTTTCTTTAGCTATCTATCTATGTGCCTGTGCTTCAACAGCTGTTTGGTCTCTCATTCTGACGGCACCCATTCACTGCAGAGGATCCATCGGTGAGCAAGTGATGTAATTCTAAATTTCTCCAAATCTGTTCTGATAAAGAAACAAACATCTATATCTGGGATGTAAATTCTCAGCAAATCTTATTACCTTCATCAGACACCTCACATAAGTGCTGTTTGTCCTACACAACCGCTTATAACCATTCAGGTGTGCAAGGGTTATTTATTTGTTAATCATCTAAAAAAGCTAAACTTCAAAGCGAATTGGAATCAGAGAGAGTCTGGGATGAAACAAAACCCTCATAAACTTACAGAAAACTGTAGTAAACAGTAACAACCACAGGCAGGCCTTGAAGTATTGTGCAATCATCCTCTAACAGTGTCTGAGGATTGTGTTGTTGTGACCAGGGAGCAGTAAAGCCCAGTTCACAGACAGTTCCAGGCCAACCACATCTGTGATGCATGTGGCTTTATAGGACACATGAATAGAGCCTGGCCTTGAGAGATCAGCATGGTAAATAACCATCAGTATGCAGCATAGCTACAAATTCTGACAAAAGCAAGAAGTCTTGCCCTAACAGACCACTTTTGAATGCTTTGATGTGGTTCTTTCCTAGTCATCCATAAACCATCTTAGCACAACAACCCAAAACACAGGGATGGGTATAGTAAGGAATATATAAGCTCTGGTTCTGATTTCGATTCAACATAACAATTATGGTTCTATAATCCCTTTTTTTTATAAACAACAATTTACTATAACAAACTCAGTTGTGACTATCTAATTGTAATATAATTGGACTGATTCTATACTACCATTCAAAAGTCTCTAATGCTCACTAAGGCTGCATATATTTGCTAAAAAATATATAGTACAACAGCAACATTGTGAAATATTATTTTCACAAATTTAAAATATGTTTTTAATATATTTTTCCATACTAACGACTTAAGGTTCAGAGAACAAATCGCTTCAATTCAGTGAGGGAGTGAATCATTACAGTGAATCAAACTAAAGACTAAAGATTAATTTTGCTGAATCTTTCTGACTAATTCTTAAAACTCTTCTTAAGGTCCGTTCACTCCAAGGACGATAACTAAGTCCACACCACAACTATAACGATAAAGACAAAGAGAAACGATATCGTTGGAATCACTTTCAAAACGATTTTTCTCCAGCAGAAGAAAGATAAAAAATTGATAGCCAATCAGAATCCATCCTGCTGTTACGAGCTCAAAAATGTAAAGCGGCAGACGCGCGTGCGCTTAGAATAAACAGACGATATTGTTCGCTGGTGTGGACGCTAATATCGTTATCTTTATAGTTATCGTTCTTGGTGTGAACGGGGCTTCATAGTTAGCCTAATTTGCAAATGAATCAGATAAGAGCCTGTTCCATCTTTTTAAGAAATTCCAGAACACAATGATTTAGATTTTTTTACTGTTCTGTTCTTTTTTAAAAAGATGGAACCAGTTCTTATCCGATTCCCAACCCCATACATTACACTAATACAGTCCTAACCTTAAAACAGCACTTGATATTCAAACTGCTGTAATGTGATGAAGCAAACTGCCCTGTGCCATTATAATCCATATGACTTTGCCACGTCCTTGTGTACGTCCAAGATTCTGAGGGTGGGAGACTGATTAGTCTCCTGTCACATGTCACACCATCCATTGCCACTGAAACATTGATTCTCAATCCCATTACTTGGCCAGTCAGAGTAACAGATTGCTGCTGACTCCAGCCCGTTATAGGGCATGTATATCACCCAGGCAGCCTACAGTCAGTCACCCTAAATATGTCATCATAAAGCGAGAGGGAATCTTTACAGGCTTAGCCAATGCCCTTCCCGCACTACTATCATCTCAAACCAGGGTGGAATGTTGTGAATCAAATATGGAAACTCATATCCTCGTTTCATCTTTATTCTTAAATATAAAGGTTTCTTTATTGACATCAATGGTTCCATAAAGAACCTTTAACATCCATTGCACAAAATGTTCTTTATTGTGGAAAAAACGTTCTTTAAATCATTAAAATGTTCTACACACTAACAAAAAAAATAGTTCTTTAAAGAACTGTCCACTGAAATGTTCTTTGGGGAACCTAAATTTATTTTTAAGAGTATTGAGCTTGATCTGATTTTCTGTCATTGCACACACAAGAGAAAAGAGGGACGTTATGGTTAGCGGAAGTTCCCTTGGAAAGCAGGAATACGAGAGTGCAATTGAATCAAGCACAGGACTGTGCACCGGTCAAGGCATCTTTTCAGCTATAATTCCTTGGTCGTGATTGGGAGTGTCCATGGCCCTTATATTTCTCAATCTAATTACAGCAGTGGGCGTTACATAATAGTTTGTTATGGCTTCCCAATCAGTGAGCCATTCAAACGCATATCTAGAGTGCCTGGTAAAAACACAGACAGTGAAAACCAAGAGCGATGGAGAAGAAGCTGACCCCCTCCGCACCCCAGATTCAGAGGCAGCTGAACAGTAGCTGATTCATTAGTATGCTGCACGTCACCTCGGCCAGGGAAGCTTTTGGCTCTGTTTACAGCACTACCTATTTCTTTCTTCACATGTCACCCGAATTCATGCCGCTCGGCTTTCTAAGGTCTATGCATGCACGCTGGTTCATCAAATGCTGTATACGTTGCTCTTAATGAACTGTGTGAGCCGACTGGAGACATGCAACCACTCTCACCGGGCTGCAGGGCATGCATGAAGAGCGAACTTGATGCCACAAGAGAGGGTATGCACGTGAATCTCAGTGTCACAGGTCGGCCTCCAACCACAAAGCACGGTCTGCCCACACGGTCACTGAGTGAGACACCACAGGGTGCTGACTTCTCGAGGAAGTAAACAGCAGTGCTCAGATATGTCAAACACACTGACGTTATGCAACGAAACTGCCTTGGGAACACAGGACACACAAGAAGAGGAACACAACAGTTCAGGCTAACTAATGCCAAGTCAGCTCCGTTTGACTGCAAATGTGCAAAACACACTCTGGCTCTGCAGTGCATTAAGCATGCATGTGCGAGTGCACACACAAGTAGGACGCCTTTTGATAAATGCATTATTCTCAAACAAATGAATACATATTTTATAATATTTTTCGACATTTATTTGCATCAAAATGTTTAAAAGTACTGATTAAAGCCATACAAAAAAATATGTAGCAATTTCAATACATTATTAACAATAAATAAATGTTTGCAAAAACATACATTTAGGCCTTTATTATGTGTATTTTAAATTATTTTAACCAAAACATGTATGTGGCTGTTTCAACATGAAAATATAAAGTCTAGACTGTTTCATCTGTTTCATCTGGTAGCATGTAGCCCACATCAGCGCACATTTAATGAATAATAAACGGTGGCGGGTCAGAAAATGTCATGTTTTTACTCACCTGGGTCGAAATGCGAACTGAAGGCAAAACTGGGATTAAATAAAACCGAGGACATGACCGCGACAAATACGGACGCCTTCATCCTCCTCATAAGGCTGCAGATTTACTGCAGGACACAGCGATTGTACATTAAATAAAGAAAAAAAATCGCTTCATAAAAGAAAATTAGGCATGAGGGTGCTCCGATGCATCATGAAACACAGCAGCGCGCGCGTCGCGTCATCTCTGCCTCACTTCAAATGCGTCGGATTAAGAAACAGATGCTGGGAAACATTTCCGCTCGTCTCTGTGCTGCGTTTAACGCGTTTCAGTGTAAACAGCGCGGTGTCTCTTCGTTCATCAGGCTGTTTACTGAACGCTCCTCGGGGTAGACCACCTATCAGCGTCGCTTTTTCTCCATGTGCAGGCTATGCACCAAGATTTTGGTGTCTGGCAGCTGTCCAGTATCATTCCTGCAAATGTTTTGCTCTGCTTGCAGCTGTGCCCTTCGGACACGCAGTGTTTGATATATACTTAGAGCTCTGGGCAGTTTATCTCGGCGTGTATGATGGAGTGTGTAGAGAGGATTATTAATGCTGCAGCGGCACTGACAGACAGGAGAGCGCGCTCGAGCGAGCGCCGTCACACAGAAGCACTGTGACGGGTTTGGTCGAGAAAAAAACAGTCGGTGTTTAAAATCTGATCTGTCGGATGTAAAGACTCTTGCCTGTCTGACGGAATGCCTACACTACAGTATAAGTCTTCCCTGTTGAAAATAACAGCTTGAACCATCTGATTTGCTGGTTTAAGATAGTCTCCCTGCCTGACCAACAGAAAGACCGAAATCCCTCTACATACAACATATCAGACTGAGAGATAAACAAACCATCAAGAAATATCTTTGAGGATATATTACCATCATACTGTTTAATAAATGTGGGTTGAAAGAAACTATAACACTAAATGGCACATAAGTTCGGTAATGTTGGTAGAACAAAATTCTTGGCAAAACAGATTTTTCAAACTCTGCAATGTGAATTTGTGAATATGTTTTTTCAGTGTTTAGCATTTGTAGCCAATCAGCTACATATCTGTTGATTTCTTGAATGCAATGGCCAATCAGAGGTGTGTAATTTAGTCACAATCCACTCATCGATCAAAATGCCAGAGTTGTCTTTAGTGCTGAGTTAAAGGGATAGTTCACCCAAAAATGAAAATTAGCCCATTATTTACTCACCCTCAAGCCATCCTAGGCGTATATGACTTCCTTCTTTCAGATGAATCCAGTCGGAGTTATTTTAAAATTGACTTTGATCTTCCAAGCTGTTTAATGGCAGTCAGAGGGTGTTGCAGCTCATCAGTCCAAAAGAAGTGAAATAAAGTGCATCCATCCATAATAAAAAGTGCCTCACACGGCTCCGGGGGGTGAACAAAGGCCTCCTGTAGCCAACTGATGCGTTTTTGTATGAAAAATACCCATATTAAAAATGTAATAATCACTTTAATCTAGCTTGCGCCAACAGTTGTACACTGAAGCAGCTCCGGGCGGATGACGTAAGATGTCGGCGTTGCGCATGTGCCGGTAAGTCTCGTGAAAACCATTGTTTGTTTATAGGAGCAAAGGATGCAAAGTTTCCTTACTTTAGCAAAGGAAAACCAGTCTCCTCTTGGCTTATATCGAAATCCTCCGACATTCTTCTTTACAAATCCTCGTTTTGTACTTCTAATTCATGACTTGTTTTGTTTTGATCTCTCCCCTGCGCTTCCGCGTTCGTCACTTCTGAGCGGCGCATGCGCAACACTGAGCTCATACGTCATCCGCCCGGAGCTGCTTCCGTGTACAACAGTGAGCGCAAGCTAGATTAAATTGATTATTAAGTTTTAAATATGGATATTTTTCTTACAAAAAAGCATCGATTCGCTACAGGAGGCCTTTGGTCACCCCCAGGAGCCGTGTGAGGCACTTTTTATTATGGATGGATGCGCATTATTTCACTTCTTTTGGACTGATGAACTGTAACACCCGCTGAGTGCCATTAAACAGCTTGGAAGATCAAAGACTATTTTTAATATAACTCCGACTGGATTCATCTGAAAGAAGGAAGTCATATACGCCTAGGATGCCTTGAGGGTGAGTAATTCATGGGCTAATTTTCATTTTTGTGTGAACTAACCCTTTAAGGCCCATGCACACCAAGAACGAAAACTATAAAGATAACTATATCTTGTCTACAGCAGGATTGATTCTGATTGGCTGTCAAAGTTTTCATCATTCATCAGCTGGAAAGAAAATCGTTTTGAAAATGATTCCAACTATATCGTTTCTCTGTGCATTTATCTTTATAGCTCTGATGTGGACTCTGCTATTTTTTTAATATTGAGAATGATTTTTAGAACTATATCTTTATAGTTATTGTTCTAGGTGTGAATGGGCCTTTAAGCTGGGCATACACTGTGTGATTTTTTGTTGATTTTCAGCCAATTTTTGAATCATACTCTCTCTTTCGGACGGATTTCAGCTTTCTCATGCGTCATTTGTCATGCAGTGTACAGGGGGTAACAAGAGGCGATTAACCTCTCCCAACCGCCAATCGTCTGGTTGGGTGAATTTTGGTTACGCATGAGTCCACCCTCCCATGGACTGCAATTTCGACCAAGGGAGCCAACCCCATCCCCTGTGATTTTGCGATTTTGATAGCCAGTTCCCCCTTGAGCATGACTGAGCTATAGTTATGGTCGTGATTGGGCTAGTTTTGAGTAGCAATTGACCCTTCACCGGGAGTTTGATTGACAAGATGATCTGACTAATCATAATGCCAAATCTGTCATTTTGTCCAACAAACAAACAAGACAGGAGAGTAGATTTATGTTGGTGAACTTGAACTTGAAAAATGGTGATACTGACATCTTTCTGCAGTGGAAACAAGATACATTCTGATGTTCATTCATGTTTATATCATGTTATAACAAGAAAGGAGGAAGAGATGATTGGTTCACGTGCCTCTTGAACTGAGGCGCTACAGTGATCTGTCACGACACATTAAAGAGCCACAAAACAGTATAATTTATTTTTAAAATTACTAAATTTGACTGTCATCGCTTTGTTAAGCAGGTGTTTTAAAGTCTGAACGTAATGCTCAGCTTCTCCATTGCTTTGAGCAAATCTCGGGCGGCTGGTGGTGTGACTAAAGCCATGGTCCACTGCGAAGCTTGCAAACATCTGGATGGAAAATTGAGGTCCATTATGCAAGAAAATGATCTCTGAAATTCCATGCCTTGAAAACATAGACTTTAAGTGCATTATTACATCATCAGATCTTGCATGGGTTAATTCTCCACAAATCTGGAAAAATAGTCCACCACCAATAGATAGGTGCTTCCATGCATTGAAAACAAATCTGCACCCAACTTAAGCCATGGTCTGGCAGGGAACTCAGAGGGCATTGGTTAGATTGACTCAAGCTCATTTATCTGTCCACTTAGACAGTCTCAAGCATGCAGTCTGCATTTAGCAACCCCCGGTGCCCTTCATGCAGTTTCTCCAGGACTGTGTTGCTTTCACTGCTCCTCCTCTTTCTGTAGAAGAACAGCACCAATACCGTGGGATGATGCATCAACAGACAGTTTCGGGGGGTTTTCAGCATTGCACAAGGCTAGTACAGGCGGTTATAAAAGCTCATGTTTAAATTCTCTGAAGGCTTCTCTGAAGGCTCTTCCACAACACCAGTGGTTCCTTTTGGACAAAAGGTCCCTTAATGTAATTTTTTTCCCTTAATGTAAAGGTCCCCAAAGTAATTTTTTTGTTTGTTTGTTTTTTTTTTTATAAAAAAAGATGATAAATATAAAGTAGAATTAAAATAGAATAGAAAGTGCTAGAGTTAGAGGTCAAATAAAGATGGAACAGATGTGTTTTTAGTTGTTTTTTGTTGATTACTTCTGACTATCGTGCCATATTAATAGCTTTTTCAAGTGTGAGCTCTGTCCAGCTGCATCTGCTCAGATAGTGTATACTGTCTCTTAGAACAACTACAAGTCTATCTCTGAGCAATTCGTCATGCAGAGTTCCATAGTTGCATTTTTCTGCAAGAGCATGTTATGAAGTTATCAGTTGGTTCATTGGGCTGCCGCACTTTTTGATTGAATCTTGCTCTTTCGTATGTTACGTTTTTTGCTACTGCGCATCAGATAAAGGCTGTCCTCTCAACATGTCATCTGCATCATCTCCCATGCAGTATATTATTGTGTTCACCTGAATAGCCTGTGAGCTGACATGTAGATTACAGGCCATTTGATATCTTACAAACCGCCGAATCCATTTCTCCCACTTTAATTATTTACAAAATATGAATCTCCAACGCACATTCAGAGAACATCACAATGCATTCATGATTGATGTTGATGCGAGGACAGATGTTGTTGTATGAACATGGATTGAAGATTAATATTTTGTAAATAAAGTCATGAATTTTTTTTTTTTTTTTGCAAATAAAAAATAGAATTGAGGTTAAACCACTGAAGTCGCATGGATTACTTCTATGGTTTCCTTTATTCCTTTTTTACTTGGAAATGAAACAATTCAGAAGTCTGAATCTAACCAAAATAGATTCTTGTTTAAGTCACAAAAGTCCAAGATGATTGAATGTGTTCCACCATAAGCTTGCTGTATTTATAAAACACAAATAGCATTCATTTTAATTGGTCTGGTTTTATGTTGTCTAGATGGGAACCAGCATTCCGGTCTTTTTGAAGGAAGTTGAATCTGCAGAGCCTTTCCTGCTCTGTGAAATAACTATTCGCTGAACTTTACTGTTTGCAACTGGACGCAACTGATCCACATATCCTGCAATTGTTCATCTGCTGAATGTTGTGTTGACTCTGGCACTGCTGTACTGTGTTGCAAAGTCCAGGGTACTGACTCAACTTCACTGACATTTAGCGACATACATTTACTGATATGCACAGGACTTTAAGTATTACAGACCATTTGATAAGCATTTTTCATATTATTTCTGATGACAGAAATGCCTATATTGTGCCTTCATTTATTTTTTAAAGTAAACCTTCCATGATGTAATGTGGCTTGTTTGTTAATAAAGAACTACCGTTGCTTGTTATAACAACTGTTTGCATTTTGCCTTTATTTTTAACTTTGTAGAATGAATAGAATTCTACTGTGGTCCCAGACTAAAGTTGAATTTAACTTTATGGATTGTTTTGATGTCTCAATGTTGTTATCAGTGTAACTCTCCAAGTTATCACAAATTATTTCCTGACAGTTAGTCAACTAATTGAACCTGTTTGGAGGACAGAAATGTCAACTCGTTACACTGGAGTTAAAAATATCTCAACTTAAAATACATCTTAATAGTGTTAAATTGTCACTCTTTACTGTGGCGTTGAAGAAAAATGATCTTGCTCTGGTGTAGACCAGAGTTATTTTACAGTGTAAATATAACAGTGTCTTATTGTTAAATCAGTAACACTTTTGAAAGTACTTTTGAAAGTTTACTTTAACTCTGAAAATATTGGCACAATATGTTCACACACTCAGTTGATTTTAAATTAGTTGAATTAACACTGATGAATTTGCTGTGAAAGAATGTGCATAATATATATATATATATATATATATATATATATATTCAAATGTTGACTAGGCTACTGTATATATATTTCCTTTTTTGTAAGAAATGTATACTATTATTAGTTAAATTGATAAAAAGTAATGGTAATGTCACGAATCCGGTCCATGAACTTCCGTCTGCTCGCCACCAGAGGTCACCCTTCCACTACTCTCTGGTGTAGACCAGAGTTATTTTACAGTGTAAATATAACAGTGTCTTATTGTTAAATCAGTAACACTTTTGAAAGTACTTTTGAAAGTTTACTTTAACTCTGAAAATATTGGCACAATATGTTCACACACTCAGTTGATTTTAAATTAGTTGAATTAACACTGATGAATTTGCTGTGAAAGAATGTGCATAATATATATATATATATATATATATATATATATATATATTCAAATGTTGACTAGGCTACTGTATATATATTTCCTTTTTTGTAAGAAATGTATACTATTATTAGTTAAATTGATAAAAAGTAATGGTAATGTCACGAATCCGGTCCATGAACTTCCGTCTGCTCGCCACCAGAGGTCACCCTTCCACTACTATGGACGTACTTGGATTTACCCCTCTAGTCTCGCCCTGTTAATTCTGTTCGCCGATCGTAGACCCACGCTAGCCCTAGGAATATTCTTGTGTCTTGCCCTCTTTATACCCGTTGCCATTATCTGACCCTTGCCTGTCTCTAACCATGTCTATGAATAAAGCCTTGCATTTGGATCCGCACGTCTCGTGTCTCCTCAGCCCCGTAACAGGTAAAAACTTTCATTTTTAGAAAAGATTTGTTTTGAATTAATGCTGTTCTTTAACTTTTTCCCCCCCAAAATTTATAATAATAATAAAATTGCACAATTGTTTGCAACATTGATAATAAATCATCATGTTAGAATGATTTCTGAAGGATCATGTGACACTGAAGACTGGCGTAATGACGCTGAAAAACACTTACTATTCAGAGATCTATTTGTCGTGCACCGAAAACAACCATAGATCATATACACACTGGCTAAAAAAAAACACTGTTTTGAGAGGCACTGAGCGGATTTCTCGTGATTCTCATTCATTTGGTTGACTTACACACTGAATCGTTTGCAGCGGTTTCTCACACTGCAACAGTAACGGGCTATTTTATAAAAAAAGAAAACAAAAAGAGTGCAGGATGAAGTAGATATTTACTCACAATCCATAATAGAAACACTCGCGAAAATGTCTTCTATAGTTTGTCAACGACTAAGCAGCAAATATTGCATATGCAGATTGTAAACGACTGCAGATGTATATCCAAAACAGTATTTAAAAAGAGTAAAACCTATATGGGCACACTTTTTTTTGATAGGTCATGTGTCCCGTTATTGACGAAAGGCTAGAAATGCAAAATGCATCTTCCAAACTACGCTGGCGACACCTGCTGGTCTAAACAGTGTAAATGCTACGACAACACAACACAAACAGTAACATGTTAGAAACCAATCGCAAATGTTTTCATGAAACTATGATAATCTCTTAAAAGTATTCTACAAAACAATAGGTCCACCATTAAATATGAAGTGTATTTGTGTTATTATTGTGTGTTCTTGAATTCATTCCTGATCCTGGTTAATTAATATTGATTCTAAACTGTTAGAGATTAACTAATGACCAGTACCATTTTTATGACTACTTTTGTGTTAATGTTCAGTTTTAAATAGTGCATAATTAATGTTTACTTTGAATATAGAGTTTGGAGTTAATCAAGCTGTCTCGATTGCTATAGCTAATCTTTTAAGAGTGTTTGAGTCTATGACACAATCCCATCAAGATAACCTTAATTTTTCTTTCTCCGCAGGTCATAACAAAACAATACTTCATCCCGAATATTTGCTTCTTATATTCTCTGTTGAACTGAACATATTTTTAATATATGATTTCTTAAACCTCCATTGTAACGAATCACCAACAACCACTCACTTTCTTCATATAATGAACAAATCTAGGGATTGTAGTTACTGTTGTTGTTCACATCAGTAAT
The DNA here is from genome assembly GCF_001515645.1 of Sinocyclocheilus grahami. NCBI lineage: Eukaryota > Metazoa > Chordata > Actinopteri > Cypriniformes > Cyprinidae > Sinocyclocheilus > Sinocyclocheilus grahami. The sequence continues at coordinate 1,697,027 of NW_015505276.1, read as the reverse complement.
TGTAAAAATTAATAATCCTACTTAAAATAGGGGATAAAGTAATCAAAACATCAGAATCTAGGGTCACTGCAGTGAGTTTGTCATCCACTCGTCTGCTTTCAGACACCACATCTACACACATCGGCTGCGTCTGAAAGCTGCAGAATGCTGTCTTTGGAGGTTACATTCTAAGGTAGAAAGGCATCAAGGCACCTCCAAATCCAATGTTAGTTTCACTTCCTGTCTCCTGAGAGGCCCTCGTCTGATGGATTTTTGAAGGCAGCATAGATGTATCCTTCTCTGTGTATGATATCCCACAATACTGTGTATTCAGTTCCATCACAGCTGAGCTAAAAAAAACGAACAAAAAAAGGCATCTGAGAGTTGTGGTTGGTTGTCAGTTTGTGTGTAAATATAAGTTCTTCTAGTGAGAAATTAGTATTGTAGTAATTAAGTATTCACTTAATTACAAACAAAGTGCTTTCTATTTTGTTGTGAATCATTAAATTGTATGCTGCCTCAGAAGCAAAATCAGTTTTGTGAGACATGTGCACACACACCATGTTGGTTTTGTGGTTTGTGGAGGAAGAGGTGGCTGTTGGGTAGTTCCTGGTTCAAATTAAACGCTATATAAGCACTCAAGATGAAAGAGAGGAGAAAAGTACACAAGAAGCTGCTAAGA
>NW_015505276.1:1671521-1695750 GCF_001515645.1 Sinocyclocheilus grahami | reverse complement strand
ATACTGTGTATTCAGTTCCATCACAGCTGAGCTAAAAAAAAAACTAACAAAGATGGCATCTGAGAGTTGTGGTTGTTGTTCAGTTTGTGTGTAAATGTAAGTTCTTCTAGTGAGAAATTGGTATTGTAGTAATTAAGTATTCACTTAATAACCAACAATGTGCTTTCTATTTTGTTGTAAATCATTAAATTATATGCTGCCTCAGAAGCAAAATCAGTTTTGTGAGACATGTGCACACACACCATGTTGGTTTTGTGGTTTGTGGAGGAAGAGGTGGCTGTTGGGTAGTTCCTGGTTCAAATTAAACGCTATATAAGCACTCAAGATGAAAGAGAGGTGAAAAGTACACAAGAAGCTGCTAAGAAAGAGGAAGGACAGTCACAGCACAATAACAGAACACAGTGTATTAATATAGTACAGCATTTACACCAATAACAAGCAACCAACAGTGTAGCATAATATTTGGTTTCTGACAAGAGGCCTATATTTATTAAAAACAATTAACAAAGAATATATATTTTTTATATTTGTTGCTTCAGACATAATACAGAAATAAGTATGTGTATATTTTTTAGTACTAAGTTTTGTTCCGCTATTATTAGTAGTAGTAGACAATTTTCTTACCATACTCAATAAATCCTCTGTAAAGGCAGGATGTGATCATGAGTTCCCGTTTTAATTTAAATCGTCACACTCGAGGATCGTTTCATGTTCATTTAGTTTCAGATTATTAATGAATGAGCCTATTTCAACCTATTTTGACCAGGTGTGAATATAAGAGTGAGTTTGGACATTCTGGTCTGAATGCTTCTCAGCTTCTTCATAGATGGAAGGGGTTTAAAGTAGTTGTGGGAAGGATGAGAGGAGTCCTTCCTAATGGAGGTTGCGTTCTTCACACACCTTGTGAAATGAAGGTCCTCAACAGCAGTATGTTTGGCTCCAGTGATACATTGTGCCGTCTTCACTACCCTCTGCAGGGCGTTCCTGTCAGATGCTGAGCAGTTTCTATAGCAGATGGTGATACAGCTGGTTAGTAACTCTCAATATTGCAGAGGTTTTCAAACCCTGGGTCGTGACCCTCAGGTGGGTTTTATGTTGAGCATGAGTAAGCCAAAGTCAAAAGTACCAGTTATGATTTTTTCACAAGAAAAAGAGGCCCTTATACCGAGACCCCTTCAAATGAAGCAGCAGAAAACCGTCCAACTCTGACGCAAACAGCAGAGATCCACAGAAAAGATAGTGAAGGTGATGCATGCAAATATTGTAGCAATACTTCTTGTTCAGCAAAGAAAAAGCAGAAATCTGGAGTAAGACCATATGTGACCCTGGACCACAAAACCAGTCATAAGAGTCCATTTTTAAAAAATTGAGATTTATACATCATCTGAAAGCTGAATAAATAAGCTGCATGTTTGCATCATGATGCATGGTTTGTTAGGATAGGACAATGTTTGTCTGAGATACAACTAGGCTATTTGAAAATCTGAGGGTCAAAAAAATCAAAATACAGAGAAAATCACCTTTAAAGTTGTCCAAATGAAGTTCTTAATAATGCATATTACTAACAAAAAAATTTAGTTTTGATATATTTATGGTAGGAGATTTACATAATATCTTCATTGAATATGATCTTTACTTAATATCCTAATGATTTTTGCTACTTATGAAAAATCATATAAAGATTCAAGATTCAAAGATTCAAGAGAAAAATGAACTGTTCGGATGCAGGCCATACTGCCATACTAATGTGCGTAATATGCATTGAAAAGTTGGCAAATGAAAGTTGGAAAGACATTTAAGCACACATATAATTTTAGAATTTGAATTTTCTTGTAATTTTAATCAAACGCAAACAGAATAATTACATTTCACCATATACAATTGAGGTAATAAAGATTTGAAATGTATAGTGATAATTCTCGATATCGACTGATATGAAAACTTTTATCGTGATCATGTTTTTTGGCCATATCGCCCAGCACTAAGTGCACATCATGCCGATTTTGTGGAATCTTTTTATTTCAGAGGAAGGCTCAAGAAATTCAGTCATCAGCTCAGGTACTCAGCAGGAGCATATCAATCACAAATTACACTTGGCATATAATAAAGTGCCATATTATGTTGCCAAAGAAAAATGGCACATACAGTTGCAGAGAGATTAATATTACCTGCTGTACTATATATAGCTAATATACCTTGTGCAAAACAAGCATTTCATTGATACTACCTTTTATATCTACCTATATGTGCGAAACTGGATTCTCAATTTTAACTAAAAATAGACGAAAGAAATAAGTTGAATGCTTCTCCGGATATGTGTGTTGCCCTATCATCTTACGACCAGATTATGCAGAATGTACATATATGTGACTTAATATTATATACATTTTCAAAAGGTGCATGGTTGAATAATATTGGTCTTGTCAATTTAAAAAGGAAAAAAGGGTCGCTCTTAAAAAGGTTTGAAAGCCACTGCTCCACACTATAAATTCAGCTCATAATAACAAGAAACAAGAATCAGTCTTTGCCATTTCCAAAAAGAGGAATGATATGGGGGTCCGGCTTTTTAGTTGGTTTTTACAAAAGATTATGTATTGTTGCATAAGTATTTCTACACTTTTTTTCAATTATCAACTAATCGTATCTCACAGAATCTGTTGCCTAACCTGTTATCACATGAACTTCCTGTATTTCATAACACAAGTTATGACATCCCAAAAAATAAAAGCAACTTTTAGACACTATCTAATAATAATCTAGTTCCTTTTTCTCTAGAGTTTAACCAAAGAGTTTTTATACTTTTTTAAATATTTTGCATTTTTGACTGCATTTGTTATTTGTCAAAAGTATAAATGGCAAATGAGGCTGCATACGCCTGTGCACACACACACATCCCTGATATAGATTTAGACATATTTTTAACTTTGCACTTTTGTTTTTTCTAAAAGAGTTTCAAATGTGATTATGTAAATGATTTTGACTGCATTTGTTATTTGTCAAAAGTATAAATGGCAAATGAGGCTGCATACGCCTGTGCACACACACACACATCCCTGATATAGATTTAGACATATTTTTAACTTTGCACTTTTGTTTTCTCTAAAAGAGTTTCAAATGTGATTATGTAAATGCTGTACATCTGTGGTAAAGTCTTTCAGTTTGCTTAACTGAAGGGGGTTTGTTGCAAAGACACACTTGCAGTCTAAACTGGGCTTTGCTTAGTATATTGCTCAACTATCAAAATGTAAAAAAAAAAAAATGCTATCAGCCAAAGCAGGGGGCTGGACTGCACTGACAAAACTCTTTCAGGTACTTCAAGCTTTTTCAGCAATAGAGTCAGAGAGAGAGAGAGAGACACACACACACAAGACCTAGTCTTATAAGTAAGACTGAAAAGGAGGCTTTCAAATGAAATGAAAAAGTCACAATATTTACCATTTTTTTCTAGATGAAGTGATCTGTAACTATTAGCCTTGAAGATGGTACCGAAGATAGTTGGAGACAGTCATTGTTTGAAGAGTCTCAGGAACTTTCTTGTATGAAATTGCTCCGGATCATAAGCTGTTTTCTTTCTTTCTTCTATTTGCGAGTCTTTGACTGTGAGGCACATGTATCTGCTGAGTCACATTTCAGTTCCATTTTAGGATTGAATGTAGGAACAGATGTGTGTAGGGAGAAACTCAAACTGTTCAAAAAAGCGAAACAGTAAATGGGAATGAAAGGAAACAGCCACAAGAATATCTGAGAGAAAGAAAAAAAGTGAAAGTCAGGTTTGGATGAGGGTGAGTAAATGATTACAGAATGGTCTTTTTTGGGTAACGTGTAACTAGCTTTATTATGTTCGATCAATCAAATATTATTGGCAGGGACTCCCACATATGTTTAGACCCTGGCACCCTGGGAAAATGGACAGTCCATGCAGTATGTAATAAATGCATAGTTATTAAATAACACGTCGTTGTTCCCTCTAATGACAGGTGAATTATGCAAATGTCATGAACAATGAGTGTGAAGTGAATTGGCTGAATAGAATTAGTCCTTTCTTTGATAATTCTTTTCATTTTGTCTTTGTTATTCCTAATAAAAAAAGTGGCATTTTAGCCGTTATGGGGAATAAATCAAATTAATTTTGGCTGCATGTTTTAAGATTAAGATTAATATGATTAGGATGGGCCAAAACATGGCTCAACTCACACATAATAGCAAAATAGTCAGTGATGAAGTGGTGGATTTACAATCATCTCCTCTTATGTTATATAAAAAATAGGGAATGATAGTTTTCTGATTTATGACTTGCGAATGTAGTGTGTCAAAGATAATATCTTGAAATAACCACATTTGTGTGAAGAACATAATACCATTTTCAGAAGATGCTAGAATTTTCTGTACTGTAGAAACGGCATTAATTGATCATCCATATGCGTGTAAGTTTTAGTGTTTCTGTATCCCAAGTTAGTTTGAGGCTGGATCCACTTAGTCGGCCTTTGGAAGTGTGGAGAACATTGTTTTCGGTGAACTCTCTGTAAACTGATTAACTTCACCTTTGACTCCTCATCTTCTTTCAGCATACTGGTCTCTGTTTGGGGTCAAGCTGTGCTCCCCAACAATAGCACCATCATTTCAGAAACAATTTAAATACAGTGACGTCCAGTAGTCTGAGACCACTATTGAAAATGCTTTTATTTTTTTTACTTACATTTTTATTACATTACTACTTGAAATCTGAAAAGTCAGACTTAATAGGTCTTTCTGAATGTCTTTGTTTTGACCTTTCATAATTCCTAAAACTATCTGCATATTTGCAGGTTTGCATAAAAAAATCCCATATTATCAATGTGGACATTTGGACCTTACTATATGTGCATCAAACTACACCAAAGACACTAAACCTGCAGTAACAGACTCTTTATTTTCTGCTTATAGTTCTTCTGTTAGCACTGACAGAGAACATCCTGATGCAAACACCCTGCGTACTTGGATATGTAAAGCGCAAGGGAAAGTGTGCAGGTATGATTAAAAAAGCTAACATATATGATACTCTGATGTCAGGGCTTAACAGGATTTTGCTTGGGTTGTGCATGCCAACATTTATACAAGATTCACACACACACACACACACACACACACACATAATAATCAAGTTTTGTTGATATTGTTCTATATTATTGAATAGCTGGAAATTATATTGCAGATATAGGACACATTCATGATTTTATTAATTCATTCAGGCACTTATTAATTCATTTTAAATAAAAATCAGGAAAAGGTGCTATGGTTATTCAAACTTTCTCTGTCATTGTTATAGAGGACAATGAGTGTGTCTCTCAACCATCCATTTGTGGAGAAACTGCAAGATGCTTCAACACTGATGGCAGCTACTACTGTCGATGTCATGAAGGATTCACATCTCTTTCAAATCATAATTTCACACTAGCGGATGCAATTTCATGCAAAGGTAAAGAGAGCTTGATATGATGAATCTCACATGATCTCTGAGCAGCAGAGAAAACATCTGAATCTCTGTTCATCTCATTTCAGACATCAATGAATGTGTGGATGGCAGCGCTGATTGTGGTCCTAATGCAGAATGTGTCAGTTCTGAAGGAGGTTATAATTGCACGTGTGCAACTGGCTACATTTCCAGCAATGGAAAAGAAATATTTAATTCAGGACAAGGAGTTCAGTGTATTGGTATCAAACAATTTTATCCTATTTTATACGTATTTTTTGGCCATCTGTTTGCTTGCTCACAAAACAGCTATGGAACATTGTATTGACATAAATGTGCTCCAGCCCAAAACATTATATGCAGTGTGAGTGCAGGACAGCAAGGGAGCGGGAAGAGGGGATAATCGCAATCAGGTTTGGTACAACGCAACCGTGCCTAGTGAGAGTATGCACTTAAAGAGCCTCTAGACAATCATGTGTGTGTCTTTTTTTATTGCTGAAGTGTGTTGAGATTTCTTCTTCTGCATTCTACTGTACGGACATAAATTTACTTTCCCTTCAGCCTGAGGCTTATTCATTTCACTTTTGGTGTGAAAAGGCTTTTATATTTGCCAAAAATATTACTTTTTTTATTTTAAAAACAATCAAGCAAGCCCTGTCCAGATTTAAAAAGTAACGCAAAAGTAACGTAACGCATTACTTTCCATAGAAAGTAACTAAGTACCGTAATTAGTTACTTTTTTATGGAGTAACGCAATATTGTAATGCATTACTTTTAAAAGTAACTTTCCCCAACACTGCAAGTGGATGGAGAGAAACTTTCGGAGGTGACACTCTTTAAATCAGTTTTTATGGCAAAAATCTAACGGTTTTTAAAAAATGCTATTTGTAATAATATCAAAAGTTTTACTTTATTATGTTGGCTTTAGAAAGCCCATTTATTATTAGTAGTAGTTGTTGTTATAATTATTAGACTACATTTTTTATTTTAAAATTCCCAGAGCTTTCAAGCTACACTCTTAAAAATAAAGGTGCTTAAAAGGTTCTTCAAGCGATGCCATAGAAGAACCATTTTTGGTTCCACAAAGAACCATTAAGTCAAAGGTTCTTTAAAGAACCATCTCTTTCTGCCCTTTTTATAATCTGAAGAACCTTCTTTCGCCTCAAAGAACCTTTTGTGAAACAGAAAGGCTCTTCAGATGTTAAAGGTTCTATATAGAACCATTTAGACAAAAAGGTTCTTCCATGGCATCGTGAAGCACCTTTATTTTTAAGAGTGAATAACCACTAAATTCATGACAGACCTTCGCACTGTTCTGACATAGTGTGCTATATCTGTTATCTATCGATCACTAGCAGAGCCTAAAAATGTGGAGTCCTTAAAGAGACATGGTGGTGGGAAAAAATTCAGGGTGAGTAGAAAAAATTCCGGGCGGGAGGAAAATTTTTTTTTTAAATGTTTTGAGTTCACTCGCAACACTTTTGCGTTCCCTCGAGATACTTTGCATCCCCTCGCAAAACTTTTGTGTTTTCTCGCAAAGATATTTGCGTTCTCTATTGTCAATGGTTAAATATTAGGGGGACAGCACTAGTGGTAAAGTGTCTTGCAGATATTCACAGTTCAAATGAGTGCTTTAAACATCATCTTAAACCACAAATTTCTCTCACTTCACCCACCACAATACAGGCCTTCCTGTGTGATCAAGATGATCTGCTTCATGGTGGCGTCAATGGTGATAATGATATAGTCTCAGCATTTTTTAGGATTGCGGTAATCATACTAAAACTGATCGGACATCTGCTGTCAGCAAGCTGAACCAGGAAAATATGCGCTAAAGCAGGTAAGAAATACGTCACTAAACATTACACTTCAGTACCACTAGTACCATCTTCAGTAACATCTGCTTCAATGAATCGGTTTTACATTTGTAATGTGGTTTTTGCCCTCCAGATGTGGAAATGTTAGTAAAGAGGGGCAATTCTCCACCTGAGGGTCATTTCATGATGAATACTAGTGGAGCACAACTGACCTCCCACTGGGACACAGCAACAGGAAATACATACCTCGGTACACATTCTTATCAATACAACATAAAAAAGTGATTATGTTTTTTTTTATTGTACAGTATAAAACGATTTTTACTATCTTTGTGCATCAACCAGGCTTTACGACTGCAGCTCTCCTCAGCTACAAAGGTCTGGAGGAATCACTCAACTGCTGTTTTAACCATTTAGAGACACAGCAAAAGCAAACTTTCAAGATCAATTCAAAAGTAGTAACTGCCACTTTTAGTAACTATGAAACAACCAACCTAAAGAAACCAGTAAATCTCACGTTTTATCACTTGGAGGTATGGAACAATTTGCTCTAAATGTACCACATATGTGTTACACCAATATGATATACTATCAACTAACAATTCTACACGTACATTTCCCTCCAGAAAAAGAATGAGAAGCATATGTGTGTGTTTTGGGATCCTGAACTGGAAGGGGGCGCGTGGTCAACACGTGGCTGCACTACAGTGAGATTCAGTGCCGATCAGACCGTCTGCTCTTGTTCTAAGTTCGGCAGTTTTGCTGTGATGACGGTTCTCTGTGACACTGGGGTCTGTAGGCCTACTCTTAACTTTTGTCAGCAAGGCAGTAAATCTTAAGCTCATCATAGAAGTGAAAATTCTAAGCCAAAAGTAGGGGGGGTGGGGGGATGGGGAGTAAATGAACAGCGCTATTTTCCACCCTCAATGGCTGAGGTGCCCTTGAGCAAGACAACTAACCCCCAATTTTAAATGACTGCAGAACCACTGCTGTGTGTGAATGGGATAAATGCAGAAGACAAATTCAGAGTATTGAAGGATATAAGGATCTTCAAATTCAAACTGTGTGTGTTTGTTCATTTCAAGGCTTTTATTGTCACAGTTGTTGTGAAATAATTTTCCATTGCTATTGCTTGTTGTATAATAACACTTGTCGGATTTGTGTTTCTCATTTGAAGCCTGAGCATTGAAACGTATGCAACTAAAATTATTCAATAAACTTTTCAATAAGTCCTTTTTATCATCATTACTTTGTCTCCTGCTTCTGCTCTTCACTGGATTTACAGTCAACTTCTGGGCTGACAGAAGACTGTTGATACAGTTTTGGGTACCAGACAAGACTTGCCGACTAGTTGTTCTGTTACCAGACAAAACAGGTATTTTTCTGATAGGATCTGGTGTCTGGAGCTGGATCTATTTCTGGCATGGAGGCATGATCTAACATTACATAAAGAGTAGCAGCAGTGGGATTTGACTGATTCATATCATAGAAAAACAGAAAATGTGCTTGTAACTTTTTGCCAGAGCATCATCTGTTACGTTTGCAGACACTTCCTTTAACCATAAAACACCATTTTTACACAGAATTTTCTTAGAGCTCAGCGATATGAAGGTCGTCAATGGCAGTACGTTTTGCAGCAGGGATACATTGTACCCTTCTCACTATAAAAAAAAAAAAAGTGACGTGACATGTGGCCAAGTATGGTGACCCATACTCAGAATTAGTGCTCTGCATTTACCCATCTAAAGTGCACACACACAGCAGTGAACACACGCCCGGAGCAGTAGGCAGCCATTTATGCTGCGGCGCCCGGGGAGCAGTTGGGGGTTCGGTGCCTTGCTTAAGGGCACCTCAGTCGTGGTATTGAAGGTGGGAGAAAGCGCTGTACATTCACTCCTACAATCCCTGTCGGTTTGAGACTCAAACCCACAACCTGTGGGTTATAAGTCCGACTCTCTAACCATTAGGCCATAACTTCCCCAATGCAGAGCTCCCCTGTCAGATGCTAAGCGATTTCCATAGAAGATGGTGATACAGCTGGTTAATACACTCTAACATATAACGCATCTGTAGAAACCAGTGAGGATGGAGGGGTAAATGCCATCTCTCTTCAGCTTCCTTAGAAAATACAGGAGCTGTTGGGTGTTCAGAGAGATGTGTGGGCCCAGGATTTTGAAATTTTGTGTTGTCTGATGTGTAATGATGGTCAATGTGGGGCTTTGGTGCATCTGAAGTCAACAGTCATCTGTTTTGTCTTGTTTGCATTCAGTTGATGTTCTTTCTCATAATTGTTATTGATGAATCCCATAACCACGTCGTTGTCACCTGCAAACATTACGATGTTATCGCTTTGGTGTTTTGCTATTGACTGTTCGCCGAAAGCTTACTTGGTTTTTATGTGCACACACAATAAGTCTATCAATATTTATTTTTAATCAGTTACAAAAACGTAGACTGGTCTAATTTGAATTGAAAAGTAAGACTTGTCACCCCTTGACTAACTGCTAGTTGGCCAAACTAGTTCTGTGGCTAAGAGTTTGGGTTCCTTGCCACTTAATATTTGGCAAAACTATCAACTTGACTGCACTGACACTATTGGATGAGAAGTGAACTGATTTGGATGATGACATCACTGAATCAACAATGAACTGACTTTAACAGAAAAACTGACTGTTTACTTTTGTCCTCTTTTTAGATCAACACGGAAGTGAGCCATTTTCTGTGAATGTGCGAGACTTCCAGTTCATTAGCCTCTGCAGGGAAATAACAAGAAGAATAACAAAGAATAATCAAAATAATATGGTAATATGAAGCAGCAAAACAAGCTGTTCAGTACAGCTAAAAATAGCTGGAAGCGGATGACACATCGGAAGCCAAACACATTCAATTTACAAATCCTCTTACGGCAAAAATAAGGTGGATAGCAGAATTTAATTTTGTTTACATTATTGAAACACTGTAAAGCTGCCTTGACTCAATCTGTTTTGTATACAGCACTACAGTATCTAAATAAAGGTGATTTGACTTGACTTAATTCAGGGTTAAAAGCTGGGTTGATAATAATTTGAAAAAATTTGAAATATATATATTTTTTACTATTTCCAATGGGAAAAATTGATCATAATTATTGCACAAATATTAATTAGTACCATAAAATTCTCTCAAAATACAAAAGAAAAAATATTATTGAACAAAAATATATTAGATTGATTTTACTGGGGAAAAAAAGTTAAATTTCAGGTGTCTGGTCACTTTTGACCGTGAAGACCATGAGTGTGACTTCCAAATGAGGAGCGCACAAAGCCCCTTCCATCTACGGATAAGCTGAGAAGCATTCAGACCATAATCTCCAAACTCAACAGTTTCTTCCCACAAGCAGTCAGACTTCTGAACAGCTGGTCTAACTGTGAATGCTCAACTGACCTATCATCACTTTAATAGTGCACTACAACGGAATAAGACTGACCACCAAACAAAAACGTAACAATAACATCACTCTTATTTTTTTATTTTTTGATTACTCACTTAAACTATACTGTATATATTAAATTACCTTAATACTAGTAATAATAACTGTATATTTATTCACTCAGTACTTACAAATAAGTCATATATTATCTACTTATTTCATTGTCAATTCTGTTTTAAATCAGTGTACCTTGTCTGTACTTTTGTCTGTATTTATTGTCCATATTTACTGTTTTCTATTAGTCCTCATGATTGTCTGCAACATGTGTCATTGTTGTTTCCTGAAGGACTTGTTTCATTTTTATCCATTGCCATGTAAAGCTAAAATTGACAATGTTGACTTTAATTCCCTCGAAATACAATGAATGGTTAAGTTGATAGTTGAGCAATATACTAAGCAAAGCCCAGTTTAGACTGCAAGTGCGTCTTTGCAACAAACCCCCTGAAAGACTTTACTACAGATGTACAGTATTTACATAATCACATTTGAAACTCTTTTAGAGAAAACAAAAGTGCAAAGTTAAAAATATGTCTAAATCTATTTCAGGGATGTATGTGTGTGCACAGGTGTATGCAGCCTCATTTGCCATTTATACTTTTGACAAATAACAAATGCAGTCAAAGATGCAAAATATTTTAAAAAGTATAAAAACCCTTTGGTTAAACTCTAGAGAAAAAGGAACTAGATTATTATTAGATAGTGTCCAAAAGATGCTATTTTTGGGGTGTCATAACTTGTGTTATGAAATACGGGAAATTCATGTGATAACAGGTTAAGCAAAAGATTCTGTGAGAAATGATTAGTTGATAATATAAAAAAAGTGTAGAAATACTTATGCAACAATACATAATCTTTTGTAAAAAAACAACTATAAAGTCAGACCCCCCTATCATTCCTCTTTTTGGAAATGGCAAAGACTGATTCTTGTTTCTTGTTATTATAAGCTGAATTTATAGTGTGGAGCAGTGGCTTTCAAACCATTTTCAAACCAAACCTGGTCCTAAGCTGGTTTGTAAGACGATAGGGCAACACACATGTCCGGAGAAGCATTAAACATATCTCTTTTGTCTATTTTTAGTTAAAATTGAGAATCCAGTTTCGCACATATAGGTAGATATAAAAGATAGTATCAATGAAATGCTTGTTTTGCACAATGTATATTAGCTATATATAGTACAGCAGGTAATATTAATCTCTCTGCAACTGTATGTGCCATTTTTCTTTGGCAACATAATATGGCACTTTATTATATGCCAAGTGTAATTTGTGATTGATATGCTACTGCTGAGTACCTGAGCTGATGATGGAATTTCTTGAGCCTTCCTCTGAAAAAGTTCCGCAAAATCGGCATGATGTGTACTTAGTGCTGGCCGATATTGTCACGAATCCGGTCCATGAACTTCTGTCGGCTAACCATCAGAGGTCACCCTTCCCATTTTCATTGACTCTCGCACTCATACTGTTGGTCCTACTTCAGTGCATGGTCTCTCCATTTCCAGGTGGCCCTCCATCCCTCCCCCTGTTCCGCCTCCACTCCACCACCCTCCGGAATCATAAAGGGTTTTGAGCGTCTGGAAGCCGCTCCTTGGGGGGGCTCTGTCACGAATCCGGTCCATGAACTTCCGTCGGCTAACCATCAGAGGTCACCCTTCCCATTTTCATTGACTCTCGCACTCACACTGTTGCATCATCCCGGACTACATATCACAGCACTGATTGCACACAGCTGGTTCACTAATTGCACTCAACACTGATTGCACCCAGCTGTTTCATATCACTCCCTCACTATTTAACACTCACTCTGATCTCTTCCCTCTGCCGAGTATTGTTTAGCGCATATCTCTAGATAGCTACACTTCAGAGCCCTCGTTAGTTTCCCTGCCTTAGCCTAGCCTTGCCTTGTTTTCTGTTTTCTCGGTTTCTGATCCTTGCCTGGTTTCCTGGATTTATCCCTTTAGTCTCGCCCTTTTTGATTCTGTTCGCCGTTCGTTGACCTTCGCTAGCCCTACGATTATTCTTGTGTCTGGCCCGCCGTATACCTGTTTGACCCTGTCTGTGTTTCTGACCTCTCTGCTCAATAAAGCTTTGCACATGGAGCCGCACGTCTCACGTCTTGTCAGCCCCGTAACAGATATGGCCAAAAAACATGATCACGATAAAAGTTTTCATATCAGTCGATATCGAGAATTATCACTATACATTTCAAATCTTTATTACCTCAATTTTATATGATGAAATGTAATTATTCTGTTTGCGTTTGATTAAAATTACAAGATAATTCAAATTCTAAAATTGTGTAATTAGACATCTTTCGAACTTTCATTTGCCAACTTTTCAAATGCATATTACGCACATTAGTTTGACCCTGTCTGTGTTTCTGACCTCTCTGCTCAATAAAGCTTTGCACATGGAGCCGCACGTCTCACGTCTTGTCAGCCCCGTAACAGATATGGCCAAAAAACATGATCACGATAAAAGTTTTCATATCAGTCGATATCGAGAATTATCACTATACATTTCAAATCTTTATTACCTCAATTTTATATGGTGAAATGTAATTATTCTGTTTGCGTTTGATTAAAATTACAAGAAAATTCAAATTCAAAAATTATATGTGTACTTAAACGTCTTTCAAACTTTCATTTGCCAACTTTTCAAATGCATATTACGCACATTAGTATGGCAGTATGGCCTGCATCTGAACAGTTGATGAACCCAAACTTAAAAAAAATCATCTTTATATGATTTTTCATAAGTAGCACTGATATATTTGTAGCAATAGCCAATAATAGATTTTACAGTTTGGGTTAAAATAAATCATCAGGATATTAAGTAAAGATCATGTTCCATGAAGATATTATATAAATTTCCTACCATAAATATATCAACTTAATTTTTTTATTAGTAATATGCATTATTAAGAACTTCATTTGGACAACTTTAAAGGCAATTTTCTCAGTATTTGTTTTTTTTGGACCCTCAGATTTCAGATTTTCAAATAGCCTAGTTGTATTTTAGCTCAGCTGTGATGGAACTGAATACACAGTATGGTGGGATATAATAGACAGAGAAGGATACATCTATGTTGCCTTCAAAAATCCATCAGAGAAGTCAGTTCTCACCAAATATAATAATCTACTTTCTTTCTTTCTTTCTGTGTTTGTCTGTGCTATAGAAACAGCAATAATAGTCTGCGTGAAAACAGGACAACTATACCTCTACAATTCACAGCAGTTCTCTTTACAATGTTCCCACAATGATTGTTTTGACATGTTTTTGGGGTTTCAAAACCTTTAATAGGAAGTGAGAACCCTATTTTGCGACCATTATATACGCCTCCAGTATTTAAAACAAAAGTGGTGTGAATGTTAACATTAAGTCCTTCACTATCTTTTCTGTGGATCTCTGCTGTTTGCGTCAGAGTTGGACGGTTTTCTGCTGGTTCATTTGAAGGGGTCTCGGTGTAAGGGCCTCTTTTTCTTGTGAAACAATCATAACTGGTACTTTTACGACCATTATATAAGTCTCCAGTATTTAAAACAAAAGTGGTGTGAATGTTAACACTGATTAAGTTCCGAACCTTTCAATCATGAAATAAAAAATGAAATTAACAAACCAGCACAATGTTCAAATGAATTGCTAAAGTGTTCTACACATTATTATTCAACTGCTAAGAGTTTTAAAGTGTTTCATAGTGTCGAAGATTTTTATTGGTCAAAATATGAATTGTTCGAGCGTAATCATTATGAATATAACCATTTATATATCCAGTTATTCTTCCATTATAAAAGAAGCCCCATATATGATTATAAGGGAAGAATAACTGGATATATAAATGGTTATATTCATAATGATTACCATTATGAATATAACCATTTATATATCCAGTTATTCTTCCATTATAAAAGAAGCCCCATATATGATTATAAGGGAAGAATAACTGGATATATAAATGGTTATATTCATAATGATTACCATTATGAATATAACCATTTATATATCCAGTTATTCTTCCATTATAATCATATATGCCTGTGTGTAAAAAAAAGCCTACGTGGCTGAAATGTACAGACCCTCAGATTAGAAACATCTGGAAAAATACAAATGGGGCTTCTTTCTTTCCCATAACAAGACATGAAGGCCCCTTCACTCTAGGGAGGAATCGAATTGTATGTTTAAAGAAAACGCTATGACATGTATACCCCACGCCTTAAAGTCAAAACTGTATAAGAAGAGAGGCAGAAAAACATTCTGGAGATTTTTCTCTGCAGAGAACTTATCCGCTTTATTCTCGTTGTAATAAAGTGTATCTTCTGGCATCAAAACCCAAGACTGAGTGTGGTTTCCTCAGATGAGCGGCAGAATACACTACATATTGGTGCACGAACAGGGACTGGAAAGGAGTAGCAGAGTGGACGGCCACTTTGGGCTGGCTTAGACAAGCAAAACAAACGGTGGCCACCAACGAAAAAGGTACGCATTTTTGCTTATATAATTAGTTTGTGTTGTTTGCCGGTCTGCCCTTGGTGGTAAGGACACTTAAAATCTGCTCTTCCAAATTTAGAGAAAATTTAAAAAAAAAAAAAAGAGGAAAGGGGTTTTTATTCCAGAAGAAATAACTGCATGCACATATTTGGTTTACTGTTAGGAAGGCCTTGATAGGTGACCTAAAATTTAAACTGGATGGTGTACACTCTTAAAAATGAAGGTGCTTCAAAAGGTTCTTCAAGCGATGCCATAGAAGAACCATTTTTAGTTCCACAAAGAACCATTCAGTCAAAGGTTCTTTAAAGAACCATGGTGGTAAGGACACTTAAAATCTGCTCTTCCAAATTTAGAGAAAATTTAAAAAAAAAAAAAAGAGGAAAGGGGTTTTTATTCCAGAAGAAATAACTGCATGCACATATTTGGTTTACTGTTAGGAAGGCCTTGATAGGTGACCTAAAATTTAAACTGGATGGTGTACACTCTTAAAAATGAAGGTGCTTCAAAAGGTTCTTCAAGCGATGCCATAGAAGAACCATTTTTAGTTCCACAAAGAACCATTCAGTCAAAGGTTCTTTAAAGAACCATCTCTTTATTACCGTTTTATAATCTCAAGAACCTTTTTTTGCCACAAAGAACCTTTTGTGAAACAGAAAGGTTCTTCAGATGTTAAAGGTTCTTTATTGAACCATTTAGACAAAAAGGTTCTTCTATGGCATCGTGAAGCACCTTTATTTTTAAGAGTGCATGCAATGGTCTGTGTTTATTGTAGACTGGGCCTAAAAGGGACAGCAATAAACGTGAAGCAGATATAGTATAGAAAGCGCGCAAGTCCTACGCATACTGCTTTGAGAAAGAAAAAGGTGTAAGGAGGCTCAAAGGGCTGCACGGGTAGGCATAAATCCCTGCTGGGCGCTGATTTGTTACTGAGTTGAGGGAGATTATCAGTGAAAGAGCGAGAGCACTGCAGGTCACTCGAGGAAGAGTGTTGTGTTTTGTTGAGTCTGAGACTGTGTCTGTGTCCGTGTGCATGTCTGTGTGAGTGATGGTGGATGTATGAGAAAACAAATAAATTCTGTATTGGGTGGGTAAGAGCTGCGCACCCTCTTGGACCATCACTTAAATGTGGCTTGGCATGGATGGACGCTGCTCTTGCCACACCCGAGAAGGATGAATGAAAGATGAGCCCTCTAAATAAAGGGTCAAAACATGAAAACATGAGCCCTGTGTGAATAAAGGGACTAGAAGTGTGAATGTGTTTAGGAAAATAGTATCAATAAAAATTGAATCAAGATCTTTTATAGGCTTTTGCATTGTTGATGTCTGTGTGAAAGAGGAGAAAATTTTCAGAGATCAGTGCAGTAGAAGTGAGATCAAGGCAGTAAGTTAAATAAGTATATATATTAAAAATAATATAAGTGCGGACAAAATAATAAAGAGAAGTAAAGATAAATAAGGAATTATTATTAGAAATTTTTACATACTAAGTGATTGTAAAATAGAGTTGAGACTATCAATTCATACAAAAAGTAAATGCATAAGACAGAATAAAAAACTAAATTCAAAGATGCATGTCGTCAAGTCAAGTCAAAAAATCAATTTAAGACGTAATAAAACAGACGATGAACACTATTAACAGCAATTATTATATGATGCATCATCTCTTCTCAGGTGTTCTGGATCCAGACTGAAGCTTGTGTAAATCCTAGGCAAAAAACAGAGAAACAAATAGAGACATAATTAGCGTAGCTGCTGTTCGGTAGGATCTAAACCGTCTTAAAGCCTGCCCTTGAATACCTGTATAGTTTTGTAATCGATCTATGAGTATGTCATGATCTATAGTGTCGAACGCAGCACTAAGATCAAGTAAATCTAGCAATGAGATACAGCCTTGGTCTGACGCAAGAAGCAAGACATTTGTAATTTTAACAAGTGCAGTTTCTGTGCTATGGTGTAAATTCTTCATATAGATCTTTTTTTGCAGGAAGGAGCACAATTGAGCAGACACAACTTTTTCTAAAATTTTAGACATATAAGTGTCACAGAGCGGTCAGGAAAACACCGTGTAAACAAAGGGTCTGGGTCCAAATGCAGGTTTATTTGACTGCAGGGGAAAAAACAAAAGTGAAAACAGAACACAAACAGAGCTAAGACTCTGAAACAAGCTTGAAACCGAAAAATGGACTCGGACGCAATACAGCCACTTGGCTTGCATCAGTCCCGGAACAAACACTATACCACTCTTAACACTACTAACATACATTAGACTACCAACAAACATTAGAAACAAACATTAGACTACCAACAAACATTAGAAACAAACATTAATCATCCGCCCCGAGTGGCGTGGGGAAGGCACATAAATAGCCCTCATGATGGGCCACAGCTGTGTGTGAGTGAGTGTGTGCACAGGTGTGTGGAGTAAAGGTGATGGAGTTCCGGATGGGCGACAGCTGTGTGTGTGTGTGAGTGTGTGCCTAGGTGTGTGGAGTCAAGGTGACGGAAAGGGAGTCTGGGAGGATGGGAGATGGCGACCTCTGGTGGTGAGAGGGAGAACACCAGACGCCAGCCCCTGACAGGACCCCTCCCCTAAGGAACGGCTTCCAGACATTCCAGAGCGCCCCCCCAGGGGAACGGCCCTGCGGAGATGGAGTAGGGGGAGGGATGGGGGGCCCAGGGCCGTGTGGTAGCGGGGGACCTGGGGACTCGGGCAGAGTCGGCGGGATGGGGACCCAGGGCAGAACCAGCGGCCACCACAGCGGTTTGTGTGGAGACTTGTGAGCGGGCACCGCCGCCTCGGGAACATCGTGAGCGGGCACCACCGCCTCGGGAACATCGTGAGTGGGCACCGCCGCCTCGGGAACATTGTGAGCGGGCACCGCCACCTCGGGAACATCGTGAGCGGGCCCCGCCGCTTCCGGAGCCTTGTGAGAGGGCACCGCCGCCTCGGGGAAACTGAGAGCGGCCACCGCCGCTTCCGGAGCTTTGTGAGCGGACACTGCCGCTTCCGGTGAGAGTGAGTGTGTGCACAGGTGTGTGGAGTAAAGGTGATGGAGTTCCGGATGGGCGACAGCTGTGTGTGTGTGTGAGTGTGTGCCTAGGTGTGTGGAGTCAAGGTGACGGAAAGGGAGTCTGGGAGGATGGGAGATGGCGACCTCTGGTGGTGAGAGGGAGAACACCAGACGCCAGCCCCTGACAGGACCCCTCCCCTAAGGAACGGCTTCCAGACGTTCCAGAGCCCCCCCCCCCCCCCAGGGGAACGGCCCAGCGGGGATGGAGTAGGGGAGGGATGGGGGGCCCAGGGCCGTGTGGTAGCGGGGGACCTGGGGACTCGGGCAGAGTCGGCGGGATGGGGACCCAGGGCAGAACCAGCGGCCACCACAGCGGTTTGTGTGGAGACTTGTGAGCGGGCACCGCCGCCTCGGGAACATCGTGAGCGGGCACCACCGCCTCGGGAACATCGTGAGTGGGCACCGCCGCCTCGGGAACATTGTGAGCGGGCACCGCCACCTCGGGAACATCGTGAGCGGGCCCCGCCGCTTCCGGAGCCTTGTGAGAGGGCACCGCCGCCTCGGGGAAACTGAGAGCGGCCACCGCCGCTTCCGGAGCTTTGTGAGCGGACACTGCCGCTTCCGGTCACCACGGCCTCGGGGGAACTTGCGTGGGGACGCCGCCGCTTCAGGAACATCGTGAGCGGGCACCGCCGCTTCCGGAGCCTTGTGAGCGGGCACCGCTGCTTCCAGAGCCTCGTGAGCGGGCACCGCCGCTTTGAGAACCTCATGAGCGGCCCCCGCTGCTTTGAGAACATCGTGAGCGGGCCCCGCGGCCTCGGGGAAACTGAGAGCGGACACCGCCGCTTCTGGAGCCTTGTGAGCGGGCATCGCCGCTTTGAAAAATGGACTCGGACGCAAATGAGTCTACTCCACCAGCTTCTATATGGAGAGCTACTCCAACAGCTTTCCAAGTGGAGGGAAGCAGAACCTGGTATCATCTAACCCACTGTACCAGAGTTCCCACGGAAAAGACGGAAAGAAAAGAAAAAAGACAAGCAGACAATGCAGGAGAAAGTAAAGAGGAGAAACCAGAGACACATGATGAAGTGCAAACTGATGAAAGCACAAAAAAAGATCCAAAAGGAGCTCCCTTCCTCCTGTCAGACGAACAGGAGAGGAATGAGAATAAGTCTGATAACATATCTGAAGACCATCCTATGCCTAATGTACCTAATGCTTCAAATCCAAACTCAACCAATAGAAAACAACCTGACTTCCCTTCAATTAACTTTTCAACCTTTAAACAACAGTGATAATGATATCAACTCAACAGAACCAATAATAATCAAATATCTTAGAAACACAGATTATGATATTCAAAGTGATGCATTATGGGAAACAGCCCAAAATAATGTGGTATAGATGGGGAGCCTTTACTGCTAGAGAAACAGGAAAAGAAAATTGCTTGCTGTGCTCCAAATCTCCATTAAACAAAGTGATGTCTGAAAGTTGGAGCATGGTTTGCTAAACTGGGAATGTTTTTAGGAGTTGCCATATTAGTAGGAGGATTATTATTTTGCTGTATATTACCTATATCAGAATCAGAATCAGAATCAGAATTAGCTTTATTGCCAGGTATGTTTACACATACGAGGAATTTGTTTTCGTGACAGAAGTGGGGCTGTTACTTTTTCTAACAGAACGGCTATGCTTTTCCACTGTTCCCTATGCGCCATGGGCTTGCTTCGAGCAGTATGAAAATCATTAGCCTTCCATTTCTCTAGTTCTTTATTGATGCCATCCGTGACATATTCAGAATCGCTGGTTAAAACAATTTCATTATGCCCTAATTCATTTGCCTCTCTAGAATATTTGGGTATTAACTCCCTGATGTAGTTCAGGGTTCCTAGCAGTGACTGCAGCTGTTTCCTGGACTTGGGGGGCCCCGCCTTTTCCATTTCTTCCAGTTTTACTCTTGTACTCGTCGTTAGGGCCTTTGTGTCTCTACCCAGTTGAAATCCTAGAAAATCTACTTCATGTTTTCCTATTCCCATCTTTTTCAGGCTAGGTTTTAGACCAGCCTCTGTGATTCTGTCTAGTGTCTGTTCTAGCAGTCTCAGGTGTTCCGCCTCATATCAGAATATCATCAATATATACTGTAACTGGAATTCCTATCATATTTTCTTTATTACTGCTTGAAATTCGTTTGGAGCATTACGGAGGCCTTGGGCCATTCTTGACCATACGTAATGGTCACTCCCAAAAGTGAAGGCAGTCTTTAATTGACTCTCCTTCGCCAGAGGGATACTCCAAAATCCATTAGCTAGATAAATTTTTGCCAGCCAGTTTTTCTCTTTGCCTATTTCTGCACTCACTTCACCGCAGTTAATTAAATATCTATTATCAGGTACAGTAACTTTATTCAGGGCCTTATAATTAGTAACTAATCTCCACGAGCCGTCGGCTTTCGGCACGGCCTGCAACGGAGCGTTCGTCGGCGACAATTCGCCTTTTGACAGCTTCCTGACAATTCCTTGCTCTGTCAGCTCTTTAATTGTCTCGGCAATTTCTTTTTCTGCTAAGCTGTTAATTTTATATTGTCTCTGAGGAGGGGGAATTCCTCCTTGAATCACATGTTCATATTGTGATTGGACCTTGCCGCAGTCATTCTTGCTTTTTGAATAACTATTCGTATATTTCCTCAGAATTTTTTTCCAGCTCCCTTTTATTGCTCAATTCTGATTCTCTAATTAGCCTTTCTGTTTCTTTATTTTGATCAACAACTCCCAGCCTGCCAATTTTGATTAAGTCATCCGGGCACAGGAGGTTTTCACTTCCATGAACTACATTTATTTTTTTCTTCCTCCAAACCTCTTTGTTTCTGGAATTTCCTTCAAAATCTTCTACTGTAATTACTTCTATAAATTCGTCGTGTTTCTCTGTCGGTTTGATGACAGTCATTTGAGCACCGGTATCCACGATAAATGTAGTATCATCATGCGTCTTGTATAGCTGCTGGTCAATTTCTTTTGTTTTTAACAGGGCTTTCTTGAGGGGAGCCGAAACCTGCTATTCTTCCTTAATTTCTGGGTCTTTCTTTTTGTTTCTCTTTCTTTTGGTTTGCACTTCCTCTGTCTCTACAGGGCCTCTTTCCTGCTTGTCTTGTATTTTAACTCTGCCTATTTTAGCCTCAGGCCTGCTTTTTCCCCTTTCTGTTATGATCCGCACTCTTTCTTCAGCGCTTAATTTGTTCCATTTTTCGGGGGTTATGTAATTCCCTTTTTCCCTATTACTATAATTTCGATTCGTTCTAGGTCTCAACTGATCCCTGAATCGCCTCTCTCCCTGCAATGTATTTTTTGGACTGTTTCTTTCTGCCCTCTCTGGCCCCTTTTTCCACTTTTCATCTGCTCTGCACTCTGTGCGGGGGAAGGGTTTGCCCTCCCTCTCATGGCGATTATATGGCCTTCTTTCACTGCTTGACCGCCTGGGCGGGTCCTTCTGCCGCGGTGGTTTATTATTCGATTTTTCCCTGTCTGTCTGAATTATTTCAGTTTTCCTGTCATATCGAATTAAAGCCTTCTCTAATTCTTCTGGGGAAGTCTCGGGACCATAAAGGAGAAATTCTTTTGCCCCCACCAGAGAATTTCTTTTTACTCCCTGAAAAATATGTTTCAAGATCCCTCTCGATGCCTTTTATAGCTATTTCCTGACAGGCTGTTCGATTTCGTCTTTATTAGTAGGTATTAGTCCCTCTAGGGTCTTTGCTAATTTCCTACCTCCGTGCAGCCCAAACTCGGCCAAAATATGTGAGTCTATTGATTCGCCAGATATTTTCATCTGTTCACCATAACGAACCAGCTCTCTGACTTTTCCTTTCACTGTGGTATTTTTCAACTTGGCCTTTTTCAAAAGCTTCATTTCCTGATCTTTTTTCATTAATTCTTCCAGAGTAACTCTGGATTCCCTCGAATTAATTTCTGTTTGCCTAGGGGAACGCGCTTGATTTATATGAGTCATGGGTCTTCTCTGTCCTGGTGTCCCTAAATGCAATGCCTCCAAATGTTGATTTAATGCATTAAACTCCACAGGTTGATTCATTTCCCTCTCTGGCTGAATCTCCCTCTCTGGCTGAACGTCTGACTCCGGAGACCTGTCTCTGAAACGGAGCCTTCTCGGCGCTCGTGCCGCTCTGACAGGGACAGGTGTCACATTTCTCACCGTTCTTTCAACCACTAACTGTTCATAATCTGAATCTTCCTGATTCTCCTCCAAGTCACTGTCAGCGCTGTCACTTTCTGGTCCTACATCAGAATAATATTCTTTGAATAAATCATTACCAACCGCGCTTCTAATTATTCTCTCCAGCGCGGCCTGACTTGTCAAATCTTTTTGAGCTAATATTGCTCTCTTAGCCCGCTGTGTTAGTGAGGTGTCTGCTAAAATCTGAACTGCATTCCCTCCGTTCAAAATGGACCAAACTTTTCCGCAGGTTATTCCTGGAGCATATTCCTCATCCCATTTATTTATTCTGTCTAAAGTCGTCTCTCTTTTCCTGCTCGCGGCATGTGTTGGTTTATAAAAGCCTTTTCCTAATCGAAAGGTCTCATAACTCCTTCCCAGTTTTAACCTGGGGAACGGGTTTTCTACCCTGTCTTTTCTACCCCTAGCTGTTCTCGTTCGCCTCAGCTCGGGCCATTCGGGATCTGAAACCTTCCTCGGGCACCTCGGCCTCTGGATTTATCGGCCTCTGTATAATACCAGTTCCCTGGCTCGACCTCCCTTCTCCTGAATTCTGATCCTGGTTTACTCTTGTAGTTACATTTTCTAGGACCATGGGGTCTGGGTGGCAAATTATCCACACCTTAGGCCATTCAGTTCGATCTGTTTTCCTTAGTAATGCATTCACTAGAGCTGCTCCCATTGTGACTTCATTAAACCCAAAATTCCCTCCTGAAATAATGGGCATAGCCACTGCGCGATATTTATTATCTCTGGCCAGCTTACATATATTATCTATTAAGGTGTCCAAAGTGAGAATCGCTGTCAGTTCTTCCGCTGTGTCGCCGTTCTGTCCCTTTTTATGGCCTATTGCATGAATTACTGGATTACCATTCGGGCCTCCTTTTTTCTGTAAAACTGCATCGCCTGTCCTTATGGGATTTTTCCTGCGCTCTAATATTCGATCTGACTCATCCTGAAACCTTTGCCCTGCGTGCTTTCGAAAGGCACCTGCCACCCCATCTCCGTGCCGGAGTTCGGTGTTGGCCGCATTCACTAAAACACTTGCTTCTTCCTCTATTTCTAACCGCCCTTCCTTAATGATAATTAAATTCCTGCCTTTGCCGAAATATATCCTAAGCGGTTCTTCACCTTCAGATGAAAACTCATCATCTGGGCTTTCGGGATATTCTGGCTGTGAAGCACTTGGATCTAAGGTGCTTCTATTCCCCTCCCTACGGGGAATAAAATTGGGAGCTAAGGATCCGCGCTCGGATCCTTCCCCCATATCAACTTCTTCGAGGTCATCCCAACTTCTGGTGGGAATATTTCTGATTTCTGACCCGAATTCGTCAAACACCCTAACTTTGGGATATCCATCCCTTCCCCCTTTATTTGAATAAATAAAGGGTGGGATTTCCGCTCCCTCATATATTCGAAAATTCACTACTGAAGCCATCATCCTTATCTCGTGCCACGGAATTTGACCAGAGCCACATCTACACTGTGTGGGATTAATCCAGTCTAATCTTCCAGCTAGATCTTGAGCGATGAGTCTGACCGTTGTCATTTGCCCCATTATAATTCACTTTCACTTTTGAATCCGCTCTTGATTTAACTTTACACTCAAAAAGGACTCATTCTCCTCTGAGAATTCATTGAGCCCTTTTTCTTTATTTCTCAGGTCTTTAATTAAGCCTGTGCGCGCGAAAAAGACAACAGTCCTTCTGGACTACCATTGTGGTCGTGATCTGCAAGGACTTTCTGGGTTACCACACGTTCTCTATTATCCTTG
>NW_015505276.1:1669186-1671414 GCF_001515645.1 Sinocyclocheilus grahami | reverse complement strand
CATTTGTATATGGTGATTCGATAAACTTTCTTTTAATCAAGTCTCTGAGTAAATTCAGATAATGTGTTACCCTTAATAAATTACTCAGAGACTTGATTAAAAGAAAGTTTATCGAATCACCATATACAAATGGTTTCGCTTTATTAAAAACAATAACTCATAAGCAAAATTCAAGAAAGTAACAACGTATAGTCTTCACCCGTTTTCCGGCCCCGCAAAATCATAAAGCGCTTGATTACATAGGAGAGGGCGTTACACAATTCCTCTCCTGCAAAGCATCTATTCAAACACTCCATTGGATAAGTGCAAGACACACAAAACACTTGGTTACACCCCTTGTTCACACTAAGCACAGCATATAGACGTGCGTACATCTCAAAAAAATATATGCGGAGAGGTTCAAACAAAGTTTATCTCCGATTCGCTAACACAGGATGTCTGACCTTTTTATGCTACCCACAGTTATGCATCTATTCTACAATGCAGCAACACCTTTGCAAAAATATGCGAGCAGGTTTTCACACTTTAACATTTTCCATTTTTTAACTGTTAACCCAGATAGTGACACCTGCTCTCGTTTTTTGACAGGATGTCAGTTTAACCGTTTATACTCTTAGAAGTGGCGCTGGCTCTTTGAATCCTCAAACAGTCAACCTCACTTCTCAAAGCTTCCATCTTCAAATTAAACTCATTTACTTCAATAAATTGTTTAACCCTTTTCATCAACCGTTTATTTATACGTTCATGTTGACGAATTATCCGAAGAAGCTCCTTAGCCATCAAGAGCATGTCCATCGTCTCTTGTCCGGTCACTTCTGCTTCTCTTCTTCTCCATTTCTGCTTTCTTTTTTGCGTACAGATGATGCCTCTTCTGCATGGAGTCTAAAAGCAGATCATTAATAGGAATCTCTAATTTACCTTTTTGGTTTAGTCTTCGAATACATGGGGTTTGACCGGGAAATTGAAAATTTCCTATTTCAGTAGGTGAGGGAAGAGAGGAGGATACTATGGAGGAAAGATGGGAGGGGGAAAGGGAGCATACGTTTAGTCTAAAAGTAACCAGTATAGGGGTTTGTGGCACACAGGTAGCAAAATGTAGTTTAAATGTAATGAAGAAATGGTCAGAGATATGTAGGGGTTTTACCAAAATGTTGTCTGCAATACAATTGTGTGTGTAAATTAAGTCAAGTAGGTTGCCTGATTTGTGCGTGCTTGCAGTGGTAAGTCGTTTGAGATCAAATGAAGGAAGGAGTGAATGGAAGTCTGACTCTGTAGCATAAGGCTTGTCCAGATGAATGTTGAAGTCGCCAAAGACTTAAAGTGTACTGCCATCCTCCGGGAACGAGGACAGCAGCCCATCCAGCTCCTATAGGAAGGTGGCTAGAATTTGCCCAGGAGGGCGGTAAATTACCACAACCTGGAGTTTTACAGGAGCTGTTACAGTAATCGCATGAGATTCAAATGAGTTATAATTGCATAGGGGAGAGTGGGTTGAGTATTTCCAATTGTTAGAAATGAGCAGACTAGTGCCCTACCCCGGCCAACCTGACGGGGGGTGTGAGAGAAAGAGAAATTGTTAGCTAGAGCAGCTGGGGTTGCTGAGTCTTCTGGACGAATCCAGGTCTCAGTCAAGCCCAAGATTATATTACACAAAGATAATGCAATTAAATACAAAATGCAGTTTTTAAATGATGATTTCATTTATTAAGGGAAAAAATCTGTCCAAACCTGCCTGGCGCTACGTGAAAAATGAATTGCCCTCTCTTGTTAAATCATTAAATTCAAATAAAAAAAAGAACTGTGATTAACTACATTATTTTAGAAAGCTAAATTTCATTAGCCACACCCAGGCCTGATTACTGCCAGACCTGTTGAATCAAGAAATCACTTAAAAAGAACCTGTCTGACAAAGTGAAGCATGCTTAAAGAGCAACACATCATGCTGCGATCTAAAGAAATTCAAGGAACTTGGAAAACTTGGAGCAGTGGTGAACCTTTCCAGGAGTGGCCGGCCTACCAAAATTACTCCAAAAGTGCAACGACGACTCATCCAGGAGGTCATAAAAGAACCCAGAACAACATCTAAAGAACTGCAGGCCTCACTTGCCTCAATTAAGGTCAGTGTTCATGATTCAACAATAAGAAAGAGACTGGGCAAAAACGGCATCCATGGGAGAGTTCCAAGGCAAAAGCCACTGCTGACCAAAAAGAACACAAAGGCTCGTCTC